>NC_086115.1:45759706-45929706 GCF_963921235.1 Mobula hypostoma | reverse complement strand
CCAAAGCCTGCAGTCAGTGGCCTCTGTGGCACCAGATACTGTGACGGCTGCAGGGGCGCTGAAATGAGATTGGCAGGGTGTGGAAAGAGTCAACTGCTTTTTTTTTCGCTATCATTTTCTAATGGAAGAGCTAGGTATTAGCTCAGAGACCTTGGTGCTTGCTGCTAGCCATTAGTTTCCTCTACAGCTGCACCAGGTTCCGGACTATGAAACTGACATGGTTGGTCATTCATCAGTTTCACCGTCCACACTCACACATTCCAACAACAATATAAATTGAATATCTCATTGCACAAGTATCAACACCACACGGAGCTAAAATACAGATATCAGCAGAAACAAATCTCACAATACATAGAGCTAGGTGATGAAACATTATATAAATTTGTACAGGTTTCAGAAAGCCAGCATTTTATGTTGTTAAATGCTGCACTAAAAGTGATGTGAAACTTCCTTTAGCCTAGCTGTCAAACAGGAAATCTTTAAAGTTGGCTGGAGAATTAGCTGGAATTACCTGTGGAAACATATTGTAAGAGGTCAGTGGAAGGGTCACTCAGTCGGAATGCAGTGTGAGAGTTTTACATCCATAATTGCTCTTTTTTTAATGCTGTCTATTTCCTTGAGTATTCCTGCACGCAAAGTTGTAATATATTCAAAATAGCCATTTGCTAAACATAGCAAACAGAATAGAAATATTTCAGAAAAACGTATTTACAACAATGATATATGAACCAGAATTTTTAACCAGTGTATTGTTGCATTTGTGCTGACAATTTATATATTTTGAAAATACATGAATTGTTTCATAAACCTTTAGTCAAAATCCACCACAGGTAGTGTAGCTATGTGATTTAAAAAAATAATAGTTTGACAGGAATTTAGGACATTAATCATTTTAAAGAATTGTGTAATTAATACAAGCTGATCATTTTAAAGTAAATTCTCATTCTAAAGCATTGAAAGTCTATTCTAATGTAACAATTTCACTGTACATAGTTCACTTATCCCCTCCTTACTCTCCTCTCCCCAATTTCTTCAATTTTATTTTTAATTGTGCAAAAATAGTTTAAACCTCTTTTGCAATTTGTTCTAGATTTTAAATGAGTGATTTATTACCTTTCTATTCCTATTCTCATCCTTCTTCTCTGTATGTGTGTGTTTTGTCAGTTAATATTACAGTGCAAATTTGTGTAGATTTTGTCTGAGCAGAGTAAATTATTTGTTGTGTCAGAAGAAAAGATGTAAAGGGATAAAAACATTTTTTTGTTAGCAAATTACATTCAGGTGAGTTGGATTTACTTCTAATGTGATGTATTACTGCATGTTAATTTAAATCTTGTACTTTGAGGTTTGTAATAGAATCAAATTAGAACAGTGTATGGGTTTAAGTGAGGAATTGCAGAATTTTTTTGTTAGTCTGTGAAGAGTGAAGGTGTAGGAGACTCCACTGATATTCCCTGGGGTATCAGGTCCAGAATATCATCAGACAGCTTTTGACAAGCTGCTGTGGAGTCTTAGGCTAAAATGGAATGGATCTGCCTCAATATTTCTACCAATCTAGAGGTGAACTGAGACACTCAAACCACTTTGCTCCCTGAATTATTCAGCTGGTTACATATCTTGTTGAACTCGTGAAGCTCAAGAAACTGCACAACAAAGGGCCATTGAGGTTATTGACTGAAGACGTTATGCCTCAGTTTGAGCAGAAGGAGGAAATTGAGGCCTGGTTTGAAATACGACAGATGCAGGGTTGAGGTAAGCATTGCTCACTGTGCCTCACCAAGATTGGGCCAAATTCAGATTTGTATTTTTACTGATACAGAGAATCTGCATGTGCAGTATGTTTCAGATGAACAAGTGAATTATTTTCTTTTATAATAAAAAAGACTGCAGATGCTGGAAAGCTGAAATAAAAATGGAAAATACTGGGAACACGCAGCATGTCAGGCAATAAGGATGGAGTGGAACCTAATGGATAAGCTGGAAAGGTGATTTCTAACTTCAATTCCTCCACTTTTTGGAATGCCAGAAATAAAATATGTTACTGCAGCCTTTTAGAGGAACAATATCCATTCAGAGTTTTAAAAGTATGACTATTTCCTCCAAAACTGACATCTATATTATTAAGTGGAAAAAGCAAAAAGAAATATGGTTAACATATTAGGGTTAAAGATCCTTCGTCAAAACATAATATTCAGTCTCCGTGGTTTTCTGTGGTTTTCGACTTCTACTTCTTTTAAGAAAATTGAGATGGCTTCAGATACTTCAAGTATCAATGGAAATTTTCGTCGAAGATTAACCCTTACTCTGTCAGATAGTAATAAATTTTGTATGCTGTAATAAAAAAATGAAATTAAAATGCAATGCTGTGAAGTATCAGAAAAAAGTATAGTATTTGTATAATGAAATTGGTCACTAAACTTCAATTTAAAACATTAATAAATGTCCAGAGAAAAGCATTTTCACTTTACTGCTGCAGATTTCCATCTAGACGTTTACTTGTGCTTCTTTTTAGCATTATTAACACACACATCCAGTGCATTTTCATTTTTTGCTTTAAATGTGCTTTTCTTTCATAACTGTAGATTTCAGGAAGACTAAAAACAAATACTCAATGGTTAGCAAGAACACCAGTACATTCAAACACTTAATGCAGTAATGAATACTTCAGGTTGAGGCAGCAATCACATGGATCTGGCTTCATGACATATTTGGCCAAAAGAAACATAGTCATTCATCTTGCCAAATACGTTAAGCATGCATTTCCCACCATACAATCAAGTTAAGCTGAAATGGTTGACTTAGCGAGAATGAAAATCGTACCTTAACTGTTTTTTGTGTCACTGTGGATATGCGGAAAAAGCAGGATGAACTTGACAATTGTATTTCACATAATACATTGCTGAAATAAACATGGATATTAAAAATATTCGGCTTTCTCTTTGCTTACATTTTTATCAGAGTGACTCAAAGTCTCTTGCAGTTTTTCAGGCTTTTTTTTCAAATGTTCTATCACAAATTTCTGGAGTTTCCTTTACTTTAGAGGCAGTGATTCCAATGACATCTACATCTGCATGACCCTATTATGTTGGAACTCTTTTTGTATTATCCAGAAGGAAAGGAAATGTTTGTTTCACTACCTCATCTCCTGCCCCATGATGAAGGTCATTGAGCTAAAACATTAATTTAGCTTCTTTCTCTGAAGATGCAGACTAATCTGCTGAGTACTTCCAGCACTTTTTTCTTCATAGAAAAAAAGCCAAGTGTCAAATTTCTTTAATGTTGCAACAAAGGATTATACAAACAAGAACTTCAGATTTGGTGTTAAAATTACTATACACTGTCGATGTTAGTGGTCACAATTCCTGGTTGGAAATAGAGGAGAAACATACATGCAGCCAAAATCATACCCAATGCATTTCCAGTGGCAAAGAAAGGCTGCAGGAATACCGGAGCTCAGAAGTTCAAATGAAAGGCTGTAAATATAACTAACATTCAAAGCTTTGCTTTGGCATTAGTATATTATGGAAAGGAATTCGCTGCTGCCTTTGATTAATGTAAAAACATCCCTTTTTTAAAGTACCTGAGTGAAATAATCTTTAATTAAAGCAATATTTGCTTTCCATCAAAATATACATAAAAGATCATATAGGTATCAACAAATTATTTAATGACTGCCCTGGAATTAGTACATCTTGGTTTCTCTGCAAAACATTGCATTTTTCTTTAATGCGTGTCAGTAATACTTCAATATTTACTATGATAATGAAAATATTGATGTATAGTGCTGTCATAAAGATATCCTGTATGTCAGTTTTTTGTTTCAGGACCTGGAATGCTATAAATATATTCCAGCTGCAGCACATTTCCATAATTATTGAAAACATCACCAACTAATTACAGAAAATAGCATTGGCCCAAAGTGGCCCCTAATAATCTACTTAATAGACGAGCAGTATCTGCTATATTTCAAAGAAGGGCATCAAGTCATCCTCAATGTTTAGTGCTAAGCTTCATTCAGGGTAATTATTGTCTTATGAAATGACGATGAAGTTGAAAGAAAATTGTGGGATTTCCATAATTATCAATTTTTAAATTAATCAGCCGGCATTATACTGAGGTTCTAAAGCCCCCAAATCATTGGCTGCTATCGATATAAAACAGAGCACTGGAAGCAAGAGCTACCTTCTACTTAGTGAAATAGAGCACTTAATTCACATGAGATGTTGGCATTATCAAATTGTCCAGATCGTTCTTGCTTATGAAATGTAATGCAGATTTCACAGGTCACTCGGGAATAGTGCTTCTCCTGTGTTTTATTAGGAAGTAATTTCCCCTAAAAATAACAAGAAACTGCAAATGTTAGATATTTGAAATAAGAACAGATAATCCTGGAAATACTCCGCAAGGCAGGTAGCATCCATAGAAAGGGAAACGGAGTTAACATCTCAGGCTGAAGACCCAAGGGTCTTCATGCTGAATCGTTAATTATTTCTTTACCCACAGATGCTGCCAAACCAGTTGAGTGATTTCCCTCCTTTACTGCATTCCTTATGACTTTTCCACATCCATATTCCCTTTTTCGGCCAGGGATAAGAGTTGTTCAAAATTGCTGACTTTCCAACCCTTTTCTATTTAACCCTTTGGTGACATGAGAACGTCTTGATTCACGCACTCCCCCATCCCACCCATTGCACTTCCTTTATTATGACAAAATACTACACTGTAATTACATGAAGATTTCATAAAGCTTGATTTTACTGTACATATATAAGTCTTACATGCTTGAAAAAATATTGTATTCCACATCTCCACATCATGCATGTGGCTGCCTCCAGCAGTGCATTTTTTAAGGGAGCTAATTGCCATTTGCCTCCAGTGCTTCAGCTTACTTGAATGTAGAATCAGAATCCCAGAAAGCAGGAGGTGTAGAAGGGTAGAGGTATGATCAGCTCCTGGTCAAAATATCCATTTAAGGTTCCAAGATCTAACAAAGATGCACTCCTTCTTCCATCCTCACTTCTGCGATCTTTTTCATGCCTCAGTCATGGAGAGGGACAGTGTGATATTCAAAAGTGGACTCTAAGCTTCACATAGTTAGCAGATATAGTAGGTACTAATTGCATACATCGCTGCAATAGCAAAATATTGATGTTGCTTTGATTGGACATTAGTTATGTTAAGAATAATTTCTTTTATAAAGGGTAGATGTGCTTTTGAATTCTGTCCAGGGACCTTGGGACTTTCAATGCTACCTTTACTGTTCCAATTAAGTATGAATATTAGATTAATGTGAGAGCTCAAAATTAGTTTCAAATGTCTTAGTACTTCAACAAGGCACAAATAAACATAACCTGTCTTTGGCAATTGTGCAAAACAAATAACAATCAATCTCAATTTCAAGTTCAAGTTTATTGTCACTCAGCCATATACATGCATATCATCAAATGGAACAATGTTTCTGCGGACCAAGGTGCACAGCACAGTGCATATAACTCACACACTACACATAAAGTAATACTACCACCAATAAGTTATATTCCAGAAGATTGACCTTTAGCACAAGGTGCATTTACAGGTTAAAAATAAAGCTACCGGCACTTCATAAGTGGTGAGACCTGGCTGGTGGTAGAGAGTTCAATAGTCTCAGCCTGGGGAAAGAAGCTGTTTCCCATCTTAACAGCATCCTAACATCCTAATCTGTAAACAGTTTCAAATCTCCTCTTACTTTACATATTTTAAAGTACAATTATTACCAAAAATTTATTCCAGCAATAATTATAAAGCAATATCGCAATGTAATAAAACACAAAAATTATTTGGAGCGGCTATACTGGTTTTCTTTCTTGTCGCTTCTATTGGTAGTTGTGTGCGCATTGACTTTCTGATTGGACATTTTTGCTTCTTTATCGATTTTTTGTTCTTGCTGTGTAGTTTGATTCTTTTGCCACTTTATGAATGTGATATTTGATCCAAACTGCCACAAAGATATGAAGGATGATGAGGTATGATGGCATCCACTCCAGCCACAGTGCTGTGCTGATGGAGGAAGAGAATATATATAGGGTGTCAGGTTGGAGTGTCAATTAAATGGGCTGTTTTGTCCTAAGTGGAGTTAAGCCACTTGAGAGCTGCTGGAGCTGAATTCCGCCAATGAAACTGAGAGTATTCCATCACAATCTTGATGTGCCTTGTAGATAGTGGAAATGCTTCAGGGTGTCAGGAAGTAAGTCACTCATTGCAGTGTACCAGAACTGATTGATTCTTATCACCACAGTATTTATGTGGATAGCTCAGTTAAGTGTTTGCTCAATGGCAGCTCCACCCTAGTTGTCAATGGTAGATGACTTGGCAATAGCTGTGCCATTGAATGCCGTGAGGGTTAGATCCAGTTAGAGATAGTTTGTGGCTGATACCTGCATGAGCAAATGTTTCTTATTGCTATTCAACACTTGTTGACTATAGTACGGTCTTCTTTAGTATCTGAGAAATAAACAGAACATTGTGCAGCCATTAGTGAAGATCCTCATTAATGACTTTATAAAAGAGGTTCTCTGATGAAGAAGTATTGCCCTGAAGAACTCACATGGTAATTTTCTTAAGCTGTGATGATCTCTGTACAACAACCACAACCAGCTTCCTTTCATCAAGACTTGATTTAAACTATGTATCTGGTTATTTTCCTCTCGATTCCAGGATGTAGTGATTGCACCAGAGTCAGTCGAGCTTTTCATACCACTACCACTCTACCGAAAATCAGTTCTTTGGTCTACTTTTGGACCAAAGAGCCCCAGAGCCAAATGATCCTAGCTTAAAAGCACAATTGCTAACACTTCCCATTATTTCATTATCATTGGAAATAGACGAATGAGGTGTAGGTAACCTGATTGGATTTGTTTTTGGACAGCTAAACCTGGAAAATTCCCCACTATGTTGCGTGGATACTTGAGACTGATCCTTCAGGAGCGCAGGTATTAAATGCTTCAGGTTGCTTGGTCCCACCTGCTGTATACACTTCTCTCGGTCTTCTCTACGGAGTGTGCTAAATCAGCTGAAGATGGCTTCTCTGATGGCGCATTTCCCATGAGGAAACCAAAGTGGAATATCTACTTGGCTGATCTCTTTTACACCAGCTTTGCTTGCAAGTAGGTAAATTTATTGTTGTCATATTTTGTGTTTATGTGTTTAAGGAGGAGATTGACAGGTATCTAATTAGTCATGGTATCAAGGGATATGGGGAAAAAGCCGGAAATTGAAACTAGATGGGTGAATAGTTTAGCTCATGGGGGAGCTGCGGACCAGACTCGATGGGCCGAATGGCCTACTTCTGCTCCTTTGTCTTGTGATATATGCCGAGATACAGTGAAAAGCGTTATCTTGCATACTGTTCATACAGATCAATTCATTGCAATGATGCATTGAGGGAGTACAAGGTAAAATAATAACAGAATGAAGTTTAGGTCACATACTGTAGCTGAGACTATGGTATCTGCTGTTGGCACCTGTTTTCTACGCCCATCTTTTAACTGGGATTGGACCCCTAGTCTGATGGAAGGCTGAACATCCTGTCAGACTCCGAAGTTGCAAATGGTAGTGGGATAAATTTCGTGATTGCAGATAGCCCAAGGTGCTTTATTAATGCCCATTTTTGAGCAGCCAAGTCTACCTTGAAGCTGTCATGTCCAGAAAATCGCCAGTGACACATGATAGAAAATGAGTATCCTTAACGTAAAGACAAGATATCATTCCCATAGGTTTAGATCATGGTCACAGCTGGTCAGGATTGCTTCCAGTGAAGATGGCACTGAACAGTTGATTCTGTGGAGATGACAGCTCAGATTTATATATTTTTTTAGTTACGAAAGGATAGTTTTGGGGACAGAGAGGGGAGTAAGGAGCTGGATTTAGGGACAAGGATGAGGGAAAATTAGAGGACATGTTGGAGACTAAACCTCCATTCTGTGTTTGAAGGTCAGCGATATGGACATGTTTGGATGTCATGCCGGCAGAGGGCTAGTCATGAGTTGTCAGTGGGTTCTGGGATTGGAGTTCCATTTGGGCAGAACGCACAAGTGATGATGAATTGGTGAGACCAGAGTTGGGGGCCTAATATTTGGGGTCCCATCACTGGCAAGCCTGTAGTTCAAGGCCTGGAGTTCAGGTCCTCATCTAAGATCCTCATTCATCATCATTGGCAAGTTCTGGAGTCAATACCAAAGATCGAAGCACAAAGGTTGATTGGAAACCCAGAACTCGAGCCTGTTGGCCAGAGCCCAGAGACCGCAAATCTCTGTGAATCCACTGAAGAAGTCGAAGGCCTAATTTCTTTGAATCCATGAGTCTGCTGGAGGCTGAAGGCCAAAGAAAGCCTGTCCTGGGATTGGATGACTGTGTATATGCACCTGGTAGGGATGAATGTGGCTTGTTTTGCTGTTGTTGCTTTGTCCCTTGGTATGTTCTGTATGGATGTGCTCTGTGTTGTTTTGACAAGCATTGTGGGCATGCCATGTTGGTGCCAGTATGTGTGGTGACACTTGCCCACTGCCTTAAGCACAACCTTGTGTGTTGGTTCTGAATGCAAATAACACATTTCACTGTATGTTTCGATGTATATATGTAAAATAAATCTGAATCTGATCTGACCTGATCAGAATCTGATACTCTCATGAGCAAATATACCTGCAGCAGGAAAATGAGTAAAGATACCAAGTTTCATAAGTGATATGACATTCAGATCCTGGACAGCTTGGTCAGCAATGGGTTACCAGACCCTTCTAGGTAACAATCAATGATGTTTTCACTTGAGTACATTCTCTCACCATGCTTCTTCTAGTATCCTAAGGGAAGTATTGATTATTTAGCTAACAGAGGAGCGTGTCTTACCTATATTTGACTCAATTCTGGACTGCATGATTTCCATAGTCAATGCATAGTGCAACTTGATGATGTACCTCAATATCACCACTTCTAGCAGATCCATTTTTTTGCTCTGTCAATTTAGACTTTGGTCTCCAGCTGTTCCTGAGAAGGATTTTACAGATTAATTAGAAATGGGTGTGTCACTGGGTCAAAAATGCTTTTTAAATCCTAGTATAGAAAAATAAACAGAACAGTTCTTCTTAAAAGCTACAATGACACTAAAATAATTCTTGGATGTTTCTTCTGTATTTTTTTAAAAATTGGACATGATTTACTATTTTTTTTTGAAATGGCACAAAGGGATTCATTGTGTGTATGTTTGTTCCTCCTAGTCAAAGGTTGACTTTATTTTCCACTTCTGGTTTCTTCTTTAACATTATGCCTCGTCTTCCATACGTTAAGCATTTCAGCATTTCAGTATTTCAGAATCAGAATCAGGTTTAATATCACCGGCACTTGTCATGAAATTTGTTGCCTTTGCAGCAGATGTACAATGCAATACATGATAATAGAGAAAAAAAACCTTTGCATTACAGTTAGTAGATGTACACAGAATAGTTTAATTAAATAAGTGGTGCAAAAATAGAAATTTAAAAAAAAGTATTGAGGTAGAGTTCCTGGGTTCAAAGTCCATTCAGATATTGGATGGCAGAGTGGAAAAAGCTGTTCTTGAATCACTGAGTGTATGCTTTCATGCTTCTGTACCTCCTTGCTGATGGTAGCAATGAGAACAAGGCATGACCTTGGTGATGGAGCTCCTTAATAATGGATGCCACCTTTTTGAGGCATTGCTCCTTGAAGATGTCCTGGATACTACAGAGGTGCTGAAAGTTAAAGTTTTTGAGAATAAGAATTTAGTAACAACCGTGTTATGCATACATAATAGAAACTGCACTGTGAGTGACAGAAAGCTTCATCGAGAATTATCAGACCTAAAAAACACTTAACTGTGGGACTAAGTGGGAATACAACTCATTTTTAGTCATGTGTGGGTTTTGTTAGAAAGCCAGATTTTGTCTTTGTCACGATAGGCTTGGTAAAATGGGACCTTATTGACCAAGTGATTTCTTTTTACAGTAAACATGCTGAACTGAAGGATGTTTCACACCAGGGACATTAAAGCTACTTCTGGTGGAGATCAAACACCATTGATACTATTGCTTCCCAAATCCCATCTGTGATAAAATTGATTTAACAGATAGGATAAGATGTTTGGCAACAATGTCTTCTAATGCCCGCTGTGTGAGACACCAGGGGATGATCATTATACCCCAGTTACCAGAAAGAAATGACACAAGTAAATGTGAACGTAAACAAACAGGCAAGTGATCAATAATACAAGCCAACAAACCAGTCTGTATTCTATGTGAATCACAGGTGATAACCAAGAAGAAGGCAAATCAGAAAAGGGGGCAATATCAGAAAATGATGAATAAAGATGGTTTGGATAAACTTAATTTGTGAACACTGCCCAGCCAATATCAATAAATATCAATGACAGCTGGGGAAGATGCTTCATTATGGTTAGGGTGCAATCAATTGACAGGAGAACTCCAGGACATGACCTTCTGTAACCTAGTAAAGGCTGTTTTCTCACCTGCATGAATAACACATCACAAAAGATGTGAAGACTGGGTGAAAATTCCATCTAACTGACGAGGACCAAGGAGAAGGCAAAAACAAAGGTTACATATCATCTTTATTGAAGCAAAGTAAAAGTGCCCTTAACCTCCATTGTAAGCTTTGGACAGTATTATAGTATTTTTACTATTTTAACATTGTTCCCAGGCCTTCAAGATATTTTATGAGCTGAAAAAAAAACCTTCAATCTGCTGCTCATTTTCCTTTAGCATAGTTCTCTTTATCAATATCCTGATTTCGACACTGTTTCTCTTTATATGATTTCTTTCCATTCAGTAGGCAATCCATGTTTCTGTTTTGTTCATCCTCTGACCCATCTACTTTTGAAGCTCAATCTTAACCCACCAAACATTCCTCAGCACCAGTCCACACAACCCTCCTTTCCTTTATATGTGATATTGAGTATTCATTATGTTTTTGGTGCTTAGGTGTCTCATGCTTATCTTCTGATAATTTTGCCTCATCGATAATACGGATGCTTCTGGGTAATGCGTAATTGTTCTATCAGTTGACTTTGCATCTGGATGATGTTATAACTAGAACCACATCTTTATTAGAAGTATTAAAATTAAAGAACTGCAAGCATTGTGGGAACAAAGGCATGCTCTGCTTTTATGCAGTATTAATAATTTATATCATTATACCAGCAGGGGTCACTCATACAATAAATTTCAATGGTGCCCTCACACCCTTTTCTAAGTGCCCCAGTGCCCATCACATGCACACATATATAACTTTTACTAAGTACATCTTGGTCATCCCATGTAACATCTATTCTTTACATTTAGGAAATGCTGTAACAAATGGGAAAAGGGTACAGAGTAAAATATTTTTTTACCCTTAAATAATTACTTGTTATTTATAAATCTTGTATTCATATTGCACTTTCAGTAAATAATGTCATACTAGTTTTACATTAACAAAAGGAAATTAGAGTATTTGTTTCTTGAACTATGTTCGCCTATGTACACAATCTATTGATTAACAATGTGTAATTACATTGAATTAAAAGTAGTAATTAAAACACATTAGCAAAACGTGATCGTTGGAGAAGAGCTGTAACTTCATTCTTCTTCCTTATCACCTCACTTTGTGATACATGGTAGTCAAATTATTGCAATATTTATGCATCATTGTTTCACAAGTCAAACACAGAACATTGCTTATCGGATAACCATATTACCCTTAATAAAGCTTCTAAAGCATATTTCTGTGTAATGTTTTCCTAATATTAATGTTACTGTTGAAGGAAGAAAACACATTAAACATCATGTAAATTCTTCCCTGGCACGGTAAATATTACAGAACTAACATATCTCTTCTCAAGCCTTAGCACTGAATTTCTGAAGTTGCAAGAGAAATAACAACAATGTTACTTTGATTCAGAACACAAGATTGAATAAGATGCCTGAATAAAGATGTATATTATGACTTTCTTTAATATTTAAGTCAGACTTTCATTGATTTGTTTCTTGTTTTCAGCAGACCTTGACAACATGATAAAATAAATCATAAATATAAAATGTGGTGGTAACATCGTTTATGGACTTCATACAGTCATCAATCTCTGGCAGTGAGTGAATTACCACTGCAGCCAAAGATCTATGCTTCCTAGACTTCAATAGGATACTAGCAACTTTTTTTTCCTCTCTCCACAGCTACTACAAATGTTCGTGACTGGTAAGTATTATTACTGTTTTTTGAAAGTTTGTTTTATAGTGACTGGCTTGGCATATGCTTCTAAAGGAAATATTTTATCAGACTCCTTTTGGGTTAAAGTCAATATGCAGACAAAATCAGGGGAATAGAAGGCTCCCCAATGTGCAGCTCTGCAGTCACTGTGTGCTAGGGTAATATGAAGGAGGTCTTGTGCTACCATTCTGCACAAGACAAAATCAAAATTAATCCTGCCCACCCCCCAAAGATTGAGAACATTGTTCTGTAATTTGTAGCTGTAATAACATGTGAACTGTCATCTTTGGCTGTCATTACTCTGCAAAACTGACAGCAAAGTCTATACCAGTTGAATGCAGTTTCTGCCATCCAGTCATTTCTACCATTGGTGCTCGCTCCTCTATGGTTATGCTATTGCATTCAACACAAAATCACTGATCCAACATCAGCAGCAGCTTTTCATAAAGTTCTGTTGCTATTAACCTAGACTTTATGTACAGCTTCAGTAGCATTAAACTGTAGATTGTTGCAAATCCCACTAACATACTTCAGAGAAATAAACTTTCTGTCTCATCTGTTCCAATCTGTATACGATTCAACACCCTCCAAATTGGTTGATGCAAAACTGTTTCCACGTCACATGCTCATCCTTGACCACTTCAAGCCTTTCTGAATGAGATTTAATTGAGTATCATAATGGACTATGAACTCATTATTTTTCTCAAAGTTTCTCTCAAAATTAAATTTGCAAGTATTACTTCGGGGTTCATTGCAAGGTTGCAGGGAGAAAGCAGGAGAATAGACAATAGGTGCAGAAGTAGACTTCGAGCCTGCACCGCCATTCTGAGATCATGGCTGATCATCTACTATCGATACCCGGTTCCTGCCTTGTCCCCATAACCCCTGATTCCCCTATCCATAAGATACCTATCTAGCTCCTTCTTGAAAGCATCCAGAGAATTGGCCTCCACTGCCTTCTGAGGCAGCGCATTCCACACCTCCACAACTCTCTGGGAGAAGAAGTTCCTCCTCAACTCTGTCCTAAATGACCTACCCCTTATTCTTAAATTATGCCCTCTGGTACTGGACTCTCCCAGCATCTGGAACATATTCCCTGCCTCTATCTTGTCCAATCCCTTAATAATCTTATATGTCTCAATCGGATCCCCCCTCAATCTCCTTAATTCCAGCGTGTACAAGCCCAGTCTCTCTAACCTCTCTGCGTAAGACAGCCCGGACATCCCAGGAATTAACCTAGTGAACCTAAATTAACCTAGTGAATCTAATGGGGTTGAGATGAATGATAAATCAGCCATGATGGATTGGCAGAGCAGACATGATGGGTTGATGCCTTATGGTGTTATGGTCTTACTACATACTTAATAATAATTACTTAGATTAAAAAAATAAGCATCTTGATTAAAGTTTATGACTTTGAGGAAAACGTTATTCTAATTTCCCCACACCCCGAAATTTCAAGGCTTGTGTATACTATAAAGAAACACACTAAAAAGCAAGAGGGAGAGACACAAGAGATGGTTTATACTGGAAAAAAGACACAAACATCTGTGCAGACAGTCAGATGAATGATTTTGTTTGGTGGCATTTGCTGAAGCACACAGTTGAGCAGAAATCAAACTGCTGGAGGAACTCAGCAGCTCAGGAAGCATCTGTGAGGAAAAGGGAATTTTTGATATTTCAGGTTGAAGAATCGCACCCGGACTGAGAATACGGAGGAGAGATAGCCTGTATTAAAAGTTGAGGGGGAGGGTTGAAGCAGGAGCTGGAAGATAATAGGAGAGGAGGAGGATGATTGGCAAGTAGAACCAGGAATGGTGACAGTGGAAGTAGAAACAGAGGCTGGAAAATGATGAAGTGGTGCAGTGACAACAAAGGACCATAATTCTGGGACTTGAAAAGGAATCCATAAGGAAAGTGATAAAAAAGGAGGAATAATGGGCAGATGGAATGAGACAGACTGGTAAAGGGGTGCAGGACAGACAGATTGAAAAGAAGCTGATGGATCAGAAAGAAGAGAAAGGTTACCTAAATTTGAAAAATTCGGTATTCATTCTATTGGGTTGCAAAATACCTAGAGCAGGGGTTCCCAACCTAGGGTACAGACCCCTCAGTTAATGGTTGAGGCATAAAAAAGTTGGAAACCCCTGACCTAGGGAAATATGAGGTACTACTCCAGTTTGCCTTTGGCCTCACTCAGTCAGTCGAGTTTATCAAAGTCAGACAACAAAGTGTGAGAATGGGAAAGGGAGTTGAAATGGTTTGCAACCAAGAAGTCAAGACGGCCATTACAGAGAGAGTGCAGGTTTTTGGTAAGGTGATCGCATGGCATTTCCAAAATAGAGAAGGCCACATCTGAGCACTGAATGGAATAGACAAGTTTGATGGAGATGGATGTGAATCTCTGCCTCATCTGGAAGGACTGTTTAGGTCGCTGGGTGGCAGTGAGGGCAGAGGTATAGTGATAGGTGTTTCAGCTCCTGAAGTTGCGGGGCCAAGTACCAGAGGAGGGGAAGGAAGAGTGGAAAGGGATGAATGAAGCAGAGAATTACAGTGAGAGTGGTCCCTGTCTAAAGAAAAAAATGATAGGGAGAGAAAAATGAAACTGCAGTGGGGTCGTGTAGCAGTTAGCAGAAATGACATGCTGAATGTGGAGTCTGGTAGGGTGAAAGGTAAGGACCAAAGGAACTCTGTCTCATTCTTTTTGGGAGCTGGTGATGGGAAAGCAGAAGTACAGAAAATAGAGGACTCCATCAACAACAGCAGAGTTTCCTGAAAACAGATATTCTGGAACTGAGGGTTTCATCTCAAGATTCCAACTTCCACCCATGTACCACCAGCCTACTCAGAACCTCCCCCAACTTAACTCTTTCTGAATCCCTCATCAGCTCCTCAACTTGATTGTTCCAATAACATTTTTCCTGTTCCACCCTACATATATCAAAGCGCATCCAGACCGATGCTATTTGCACCCTAATTCATGCCAAGTCCATGCCTGCTGTTCTATTTGCACTTAGGTTAAGCTGTCTGCAGTTAAAAATTGTCATCTTCACCCTCTGATCCTTTCACTGTGAATGCTTCACTATCATTCAAATCAGACCTCTTACATATCCCTGATCTTAGTTGTTCCATCCATTGAAGCTATGACTTCAGGCGACAAAGCAGTAAATGTGTTTTCCCTCCCCAAGTATCTGTCCTGCTTAATTCCCACTCTTCCTTCAAGATTCTTTTTAACCCCATCTCTCTGATTGAGCACCATATAACATAAAAATCATTACGTTGATCAGTTTTGATCATCCAAGCACAAATGAGATTTTCCAATTTTCCCTTTGATTTGCTTGGAATACTTTGTTTACATTGCCTATACTTATAGATTTGTAGGAATGACGTATATATTATGCAGGGAAATTAAAATGTATGGGACAATCTAGGGTAAGTATTTTCCATCTGATATTAACTTTAAGGCAAAACCAAAAAACAATGCAGAAAAGGGGCCTATATTTGGATGCAAAATAAGTACAGTTGATGTGTAGATTTTATTTATTATTAATGTACACCCATGCTTTGATCTTCTGTTTTAAACCAATTGAGAAACCACAATCCATTCTAGAATGGCATAAATTGAACAATCCAGTAGGAACACAAAAGCAAAAAAAGACCATACTGTTGGTTCGAGCTTTTAATTAAGTGATTAATCATGAGCTTGTGTTGCTTAATTTTGTTATGGAGTATAAAACTGCCAAAATAGTCCCAGAAGGTTTGTAACTCATAACATGGTCAATGCAAAGAGCCATGAGGCAGGATAAATGACTTGATGAACATTTTGTCTCAAGTTTGAACAAGTTAGTATCAAGACTTTTGGTTAAGAATTTGATTATGATCTATCGACTGAAACAACTGCTGTAGTTTTATTGATCTACTGAAGCTGTGTACAATACTCCAAGAGAAATATGTCAGTTAGATTCCAAAGCAAGCTAACTGGTGTGAGTTGCAATGTCTGCTGAAACAATAATCAAATATAGTAGAAACAGGAAAGTTAAAAAGGAAATATGATGTGAAGGGAAAAATAGTACTCAAAAAAGAATGAAATTTATAGCAAATGATGGATAACCTTCTATTTTTAAGAATCAATATCCATGTACCAAGTCAAAAGATACCAGCTCAAAGCTATGGAGATTATGACAGATAAAATGATTCCTAACAAATTTGCTTTCTAAAAAGCTGTCCCTCAATCTGACCTTTCACGTTGGTAGCCAAGGTGTTTAAAGAGCAAGTGCAACATCTCAGCCTGAAACATGGACTATTTATTCTTTTCCATAGATGCTGCCTGACCTGCTGAGTTCCTTCAGCATTTTGTGTGTGTTGCAACGGTTATCAATTTCCACTATTAGTCTTCCTTTATTTAGAATCACAAAGCTGATTAACTCATATCAAATTTCCTAGAAACATAAATTTAGCAATGATATTTTTGAATAAAAGCTGAATTATTCTAAATATCTTCTGGGCTCTGCTTTTCCTCAGACACTGAAATTTCAAATATTTTAAATAGAAAGGAAGCAAAATCAATATCTGAGCAATAAGTATCTTCCAATATAATGGCTACTTATCAATCAAATAGTATTTCTGTCTTAAAATCTTTTCCTTGAATGTTACGGGCTCTCTCATGTACCTGGATTTGATCTTCCTGTTGAGACAGTGACTCAGTTTTGGACCCGAAGCACGTGCATTTCACAATGCCCCCCCAGTGCTCACGTGTGATATTTACGTAGTCCAACTGATACAAATGTATTGTGGATTTCATGATAACATAGCAGTTGGTGCAATGTTATTACAGCTTTGAGTGTTGGAGTTTGGAGTTCATTTCCAACGTCATATGTAAGTAGTCTGTATGTTCTCCCCATGGAATGTGTGGGTTTTCTCCGGATGCCCCAGTTTCCTCCCACAGTCCAAAGACATAGCAGTTAGTAGGTTAATTGGTCATTGTAAATTATCCTGTGATTAGGCTAGGGTTAATTAGGGGTTGCTGGATGGTGCGCTCAGAGGACAATAACAATAATAGCAAAAGTCCTCCTCTATTTCCAACTATACTTGTTTGATATTTTATCAGGCTTAGAACACAAACATAGAATTCATGTCAAAACCTTCAGTCAGGCAGGTGGTTTGGTTTTGGCAATTTAATAATACTCTAGAAAGATCGTACAGAATCAAAAGAGGCGTGGGGGATAAAGAAATATTTCAAACATGACAGACAGTTGTAGCTTCTACCTTTGTTCAATTATAGTGAGAAAACCAGAATCACCAGAGAGGCAGATGGATATGCAGTCACAGGGAGAGATAGACTCGGGAACTCATTACAAAATATTGAATTTAGCAATAGTAAAGGTATAACAAAGATATAATGGTCAGATCCAGATTTCCTCACCTGGAGTGCTGTCATATTTAACCAATGCTTCCCTGCTGACTGACACCAGGAATCCATTAGTGAACCAAACCTCACATTTCAATCTTTACTTATTTCAACATTACTTTCCTTCTCACCACTTCTTTCAATTTCCACCTCCCGGGGTGCTGAAATAGAAACTTCTCCGTATTGGGGGTGAGATTAGACATCAGAGTTGAGTGGTCCATCACTCCACCCTGATGTCTAATCTCACCCCCAGATTACATTCTGGCAAAGACCAGAATCACTCTAGGTACCAACAAAATTGATAGATAAAATTTAGGGACAGGTAGGTAACTCCCATTTCCTCTGCCTAGTAATGTTAGATAATGTTGAATGCACCAGATGCCCAGAAGTTTAGGAATACCAGGACCTGGCAAAATTGCTACTCTTAAGGAGTGAGCAGCTGAAAACAATGGAAATGCTGAATAAAACAGTACACAGGCACACTCACACATGTACACAGTAAATCATGCAGATGCTGGAAATCCAGAGCAGCACACACAAAATGGTGAAGTAATTCAGTAGGTCAGAAACAGTTAGATTAGATTAGATTATGAGGACACGCAGTCCTCTTTTATTGTCATTTAGTTTTAATTAGCATTAAGAAATGATACAATGTTTTTCTAGGATGATATCACGAAAACACATGACAAACTGACTTAAAAACTAACACAAACCACATAATTATAACATATAGTTACAACAGTTCAAAGCAATACCATAATTTGATAAGAACAGACCATGGCATGGTACAAGTCTCAAGGTCTCTCAAAAGTCCCATCATCTCACACAGACGGTAAGCCTCCAGCGCCTCCAATTGGCCGATGCAGCATACTGGAAGCATCCGACCACAGTCTGACTCCGAGTCCGTCCGAAAACTCCGAGCCTCCGACCAGCTCCCCGACACCGAGCACCGAGCACCATCTCTGCCGAGTGTTTCGACCCCGGCCCCAGCAATAGGCAAAGCCGAGGATTTGGGGTCTTCGTCTCCGGAGATTCTCGATCGCACAGTAGCAGCGGCAGCGAAGCAGGCATTTCAGAAGTTACTCCAGGGGTTCCTCCGTGCTTCTCACAGCTGTCTCCATCAAATCCGGATTGTGCACGGCCCCCTAGTTACACATACGATATTCATTCAGAACGGCCGCGCGCACTGCGTCGCGCCGCCATCTTCTCCTCCCTCCTTCATGCCGGGATCCTTCATCAGGACTGGAAAGGAAGGGGAGATAGGAAGCTGGGTGGAAGGGAAGGAATACAAGCTGGAAGATGAAAGGTGAAAGGTGAAGCCAGGTGGGAGGGGGGAGGGTGGATGAAGTGAGACATTGGGAGGTGATATATGAAAGAAAAGCCTCATCTCTTGTGGCAGAGTCAAAAAAGCTGAGAAAAGGGATTGGTATTTTTACAGGGGACAGGGTGGGAGGAGGTGTAGTCAAGATAGCCACGGGAATCGGTGGTTTTATAAAAGATATTAGTAGACAGTTTGTCTCCAGAAATGGAAACAGGGAGATAAAGAAAGCTGTCAGAAATTGACAAAGTAAATTTAAAGGCAGGGTGGAAGTTGGAGGCAAAGTTGATGAAATTGAGGAGATCAGCATGGGTGCATGAAGCAGCACCAATGCAGCCATCAATGCATACGCCCATGCACCTGGAAGTTCAAGATGTCAGCTTGGTGATAAAGAAGTATTTTCTCTTTGTATTTGATAGAACATAAAACAGTACTCCACAAGACCAGGCCCTTTTTCCAACAATATTGTGCAGAACTAATTAAACCAATGAATCTCTTCTGCCTAGAGATCATCCATTTCTCTCCGTTCTCTGCACATTCCTGTACTTATCTAAGAGCATGCTAAATAGCTCTATTGCACCTGCTTCCACCAATGATCTTGCACTGCACATCACCTTTCAAGCTTTCCCCCTCTCAGTTTAAATGCTTGCCCTCTAATATTCGACATGTCAAACCTTGGAAAAGGAAGTCAGCTATCTCCTATATCTATGCCTCGCATGGTTTTACAAGCTTCTATCAGGTGTGCCTGCAGCGTCCACTGCTCCAGAGAAAGTAGCCCTAGTTTGTCCAACCTTATAGCACAAACCCTCTGATCCAGTCAGCATTCTGGTAAACCTCTCCATATTCTTCACATCCTGAATTGTGGAAAGCACTTAAGCACTGAAGATAAGAGAGTCCTCCTCCTCAAGGGAAGATGCCATACACTGTCAGAACCCGGGAATCCCAGTGTCATGCACATCCCTCCTGTTGACAGCTTGCAGACCTATCCTGTTCTGACATCTCTGATAAACAAACTTCGTTCTGTTATTCCTTCAGTAGCACTATGCTCATCACTATGACAAATCACAATTGTGGAGAAGGAATCATAGTCTATTCCTTCTCCACAATTGTGATTTGTCATTGCAGAGCAACCTGAGATGTTCTCTGTTTGCCTTCTGTTGGATCTGGAGATGAGATTGTCTTTAGAAGGGAATAAGGCACAAATCTTGTGGTTCCAGTCATTTTATTCGATGTCCATAACAAAGAAATACCAGTAAAGGACTGTGAGCAAGTAACTGAACAACAGGTAACAAACTCTAACAGTAACCAATTCACTCATACAAGAAAAAAACCTGGCCCGTGGTCTTTCTATATACTGAAAATTGGTTCAAGCTGGACAGATAAGGGAATTTTCTCTGATAAGATCAGTCTGTGAGAAAACAAGCACAGTCTTGATTTATGCTGCCATGACGAAACCACAAAAGTACAGATCCAGCTAACTACAAGTTGCAGAAAATCCATGGAACACCTACTGACAAACAGGTGATGTTACAAATATGTATGCACACATAAAGAAAGTTAAACTACAAGGAAAATAACAATTCAGACTGCAATCCAACAACAGCCAACTCACCAGTACCACAGGAGGGAGAAGAGGGCCAAGGTGAGGAGAATGATGACAAAGAGGTGTAAGGATCAGTCACTGAAGTTATTCAAGAAAAACTGGTAGAGATTTGGACGGGTAGGAAATCAGGGATATGGGGTTAGTGCACGAAAGGATCATTGAGGCAAAATATCAGCTCAAATCTTATTAAATGGTAGATGAGGCATGAGAGATCAAATGCTTCTCATGCTTCTTGCTTCTCATGCTCTTCCAAACCTTTTGTACCTAAAACCACTCAACACCACTTCAGAGACTGAGATCAGGAGGAAAGAATGAGGGACATGTGGCAAGGTAAGATACACCTGGCATGATGCTGCCATCGGGCAGCAGGTAAGGGCAAAAGCAAACCAGTGTGGGGGGTAATTGGAAGGTTTGCTGTCCTCATGTTAGGACTGCCTAGATGACTTTCGCTAGGAACTACAGTACTGTGCAGAAGTCCTAGGCACATGTAAAATAATTCTGTAATGTGATGATACTTTTAAAAAGTAATGAAATGAAAAGTTTCCAAATATCAAAAAAAAGTAAACAGTAAAGAGCAGTGAACAGTAAAAAACTAAATCAAATCAATATTTGGTGTGACCACACTTTGTCTTTAAAACTGCTTCAGTTCTCTTAGGTGCACTTCCAAGCAGTTTTATCAGAAAAGCAACAGGCAGATTATTCCAAGAACCTCAGAGGACTTGTCGCAGTTCTTTCTCATAGACTTTGGCTGTCTTGTTTACGTCTGTCTCTCCATGTAATCCCAAACAACCTCGGTGATGTTGAGATCAGAGCTATGTGGGGGTCATACCATTTTTTGCAGAACTCCTTGTCCTTCTTTTCATTGAAGAGAGTTCTTTATGACTGTGGCCGTGTGTTTGGGGTTTTTGTCCTGCTGCAGAATGAAGGTGAGACCGATCAGATGCTGCTCCAACGGTATCACATGATGAATGAAAATCAGCTTGTATTTCTCAGCATTGGGGTTCTATTAATTCTGACCATATCACCAACTCCACTTGCCGAAATGCAGCCCCAACCTGCAAGGAACCTCTGATGGCTGCAGACACTCATCCAAGTAGCACTCTTGACCTCTTCAATGGACAAACTGCATCCTGTTTGAGCCAAAATTGTCAAATTTTGACTTGTCTGTCCAGAGCACTTGGTGCCATTGTTCAGCACCCCAGGCCTGGTGTTTTGTGTGTAGGTGAGTCTCTTCTTTTGTTTTCAGTTCAGAAGAATGGCTTTTTGCCAGCAACTCTGCCATGAAGACCACTTCTGACAAGACCTCTCCAGATTGTAGGGAGTTGTACTTGAGATCCAGTTGTTTTTGTTTGTTCTGAGCTGATAGCAATGCTGGATTTAAAAACATAGATACATAGAATCATAGAAATCTATAGTACATTACAAGCCCTCGGACCACAATTTTGTGCCAACCATGTAACCTACCCTACAAACTGCCGAGAATTTCACTACCACATAGCCCTCAATTTTTCTAAGCTCCATGTACCTATCTAAGAGTCTCTTAAAAGACCCTATTGTCACTGTCATGCACCCACCACTCTCTATGTGAAAAACTTTACTTCTGACATCCCCCTTTTACCTACTTCCAAGCACCTTAAAACTATGCCTCTCATGTTAGCCATTTCAGCCCTGGGAAAAAGCACCTGACTATCCACATGATCAATGCCTCTCCATCTTGCACACCTCTATCAGGTCATTTCTCATCCTCCATCGATCCAAGCAGAAAAGGCCAAGTTCATTCCACCTACCCTCATAAGGCATGCTCTCCAATCCAGGCAAAATCTTTGTATATCTCCTCTGCACTCTCTCTATAGTATCCACATCCTTCCTGTACACCGACCTGAACACAATACTCCAAGTGTGGTCTAATTGAGGTCTTATAAAGCTGCATCAAAAAGGAACAGCGCCTTTATTTCCTGCGGAGCATCAAGAAAGCTCACCTCTGTCCCAGGATACTGACAGACTTTTACCGCTGTACCATTGAGAGCATACTCACCAACTGCATCTCAGTGTGGTACAGCAATTGTCCCATATCGGACCGCAAAGCGCTCCAGCGGAACTGCCCAGCGGAATATCGGCACCCAATCGCCCACCATTGAGAACATCTTGGGCAGGGCGAAAAACATTATCAAGGATGCATCTCACCCTAACCATGGACTTTTTACCTTCTTCCCATCCGGTAGGTGCTATAGGAGCCTCCGCTCCCGCACCAGCAGGCACAGGATGAGCTTCTTCCCTGAGGCTGTGACTCTGCTGAACCTCACATCACAACGCTAAGCAGTATTGCACCCATATTGTACTGTCTCAGTACTTTTATATTTGTATACTGTAGCACTTACATTTTATCCTCAGTTATTTTGTAAATAACTATTCTTTGCATTTCTGGTTAGATGCTAAATGCATTTCATTGGCTTTGTATCTGTACTCGGCACAATGACAATAAAGTTGAATCTACTCTAATCTAATCTAACACTACCTCACTGCTATTGAACTCAATCCCACAGTTGATGAATGCCAACACACCATACGCCTTCTTAACAACACAGGCAACCTGTGCAGCAGCTTTGGGTGTCCTATGGACATAGACCCCAAGATTTCGCTGATCCTCCACACTGCCAACAGTCTTACCATTTATATTATATTCTGTTTTCAAATTGGACCTACCAAAATGAACTACTTCACACTTATCTGGTTGAAGTCCATCTGCCAATTTTCAGCCTAGTTCTGCATTCTATCAATACCCATTTATAACCTCTGACAACCCTCCAGACTATCCACAACACCTCCAACTTTTGTGTCATCAGCAAACTTAACAACCCACCCTTCAACATCCTCATCCAGGTCATTTATAAAAATCACAAAGATGAGGGGTCCCAGAACAGATTCCTGCAAAACATCACTGGTCACCATTCTCCATGCAGAATACGAACCAACTACAACCACCCTTTGCCTTCTGTAGACAAGCCAGTTCTGGATCCAGAAGACAAGGTCTCCTTGGATTCCATGCTTCTTTACTTTTTGAAAGAACCTCACATGGGGAACCTTATCAAATACCTTACTGAAATCCATATACACTACACCCACTGCTCTACCTTCATCACTGTGTTCTGTTACATCCTCAAAGAATTTAATCAGGTTCGTAAGGCATGACCTGCCCTTGACAAAGCCATGCTGACTACCCATAATGAGGTTATATCTCTCCAAATGCTCATAAATCCTGCCTCTCAGGATCTTCTCCAACAACTTGCCCGCCACTGAAGTAAGACTCACTGGTCTAAAATTTCCTGGGCTATATCTACTCCCTTTCTTGAACAAGGGAATAACACTTGCAACCTTCCAAACCCCTTGTACTTCTCTTGTCCCTATTGAATTCATCTGAGTTAGAAGGGATGTCAGTTTAATGTATCTTCCATCTGCTGCATTCAGTTTCCATGGCCAGCCACTCTGTTCCTGGTCTTCAGCCTTGCCTGTTTACTTGTGTACTACAGAAAAGCTTGGACAACACTTCTTGAAACTCTGCCGTGAAATTTCTGCCTGAGAGTGACCTTGCTGATGCAGAATTGCCACCTTGTGTGTTGTTGCTATGCTCCCTCTTGCCATGGTGTCATAACTGATGATTTGGAAGTTAAACTGTCAAATCTGCCACACCCTCACCTTTTAGTTTTTGTAGTCCTTCACCCAGTTTGATTCCTTTACACCCATTTCTGATTCAGTTAATCAGTTTAGTTCATTCAACTCATTATATCATTGATCATTACCATCTTGTTTGTTATCTTTGTTTAATCATGCATTACCTACAAAGTAATCGTCTTTATTTGAAAATTGGTCTATGACTTAATATGTTACTTTCTTTAACAAAACACAAAAGTTTTTCTGAAGCATATAACTTTTTTGAAAAATGAATGTTTGGAAATCTAAAAATAGCTCTTTTCTACTGACACACCAAACAGAAGACAAAAAATAAAGATCTAAAGCAAATTTTATATTTAAAAAATCTATGGTGCCTCGGACTTTTCTACAGTACTGTATGACTGGTAGACGCACATGTGAAGCTGTTGTGGCTATATGGAGTCACAAGAGTTTCTGCAGATGTTAGAAATCTTGAACAACAGACACAAAATGATGGAGGAACTCATCAAGTCAGGCAGCATCAGTGTAAGGAAATGAACAGTCAATATTTCATGCCAAGACCTTTCATTTGGACTGGAAAGGAAGGAGACAAAAGCCAGAATAAAAAGGTAGGGGAGGGGGAGGTCAATCTGATAGGAAATAGGTGGGCCCAAATGAAGGAGAAGATTGGTGAGAGGAGGAGGGATATGAAAGGGAATGATGTGAGAAATTAGGAAGTGATAGATAGGAGAGGCAAAGGACTGAAGAAGAAGGGGTCTAGTTGGAGAGGAGAGTAGAACATGAAATAAAGGGAAGGAAGTGGGGAATCAGAGGGAGGTTCTGGGGAGCCTACTTGCTCAGCTGATCAAGGTCCTCCTATAAATCCTGACAACTATCTTCACTGTCAACAACACCACCTATTTTAGTGTCATCTGCAAGCTTACTATCCAGGCCTTGTATATTCTCATCCAGATCATCCAATCTCAGCCAAATCTGCCTGGTTGTACCATGGTTTTCAGGGTAATATGGGTCAGCTGGGGTAGATGGGGGAGGGTGCATTTGTCAGGAGCTACAAAGTAGACTGCAGTGTCATCCAAAATCCAGGCACAGTGGTGTCTGCTGAAGATATGGAGTTCTTTAAAATGAAGTTATCATATGAGCTTCCAAGCTACATGAAAGAGTTGCCCTCATGATACGGATAAATAGAAGCTTGACAGGTATATGGGGATGTCCAGGAATGCCTGGATCACTAAGGTTCAAGCTTCAAGATTCAACTACATTTATTGTCAAAGAATGTATAAATTATACAACCTTGAGATTTACTTGCTCACAGGTAGCCACAAAGCAAGAAAACCCAAAAGAACCCAATTAAAGAGAAAAAAGAATTTTAAAAAAGTTCTTTCTCCTTGTGAATAGAATAAATAATCAACACACAAGATGCAAGAGAAAGAAAAAAAATGAAAATCCTGCAAACAATTGAAGTGAACAACAGCATTCCAAACCAAAAATGAGTCCTCAGATCCAAACCCCAGTGCAGCCCAAAGCCTCATTTATCAGCTCATCATATTAGCGGGCACGGCGCACAGCAGCCGGGGCAGTCTCCATAGCTTCAGTGCCATGGAGAAGACCATCGCGGACAGTAAGTGAAATCGGTTGTCCAACTGACACCCTGTCTTTTCAGTCTATATTGGCAAAAACGACAGGGAGTCAGTGGGGATGAGAGCTGATCTCACTTGATGGCAGCCTGCACCCTGGAGAAGCTGGGTATTCCTCTGCTTGCAATACCACAACCTCCACACTGAAGGAAAAGTGGAAGTTCTTTCTCCTTGTGAATAGAATAAAAATCACTTCTATTATGGCGTAATTTGTATTTGACTCAAAACCACAGCAGATATCTACCCAGGTGACCTAGAATGATACTGTGGCTTAGAGATTGAGAGTAACTGGACCTTGAACTCTACAGGCAAGGCAGTTTAAATATATGTAGATAGCAGAAGGTCCTTATGCAGAATACCACAAATCAAAGTGGATTGCCTTAGTAAAATGAAATAACATTGGAGACACAAAAGATTGCCGATGCTAGAACATGGAATGACAAACAACCTTCCAGAGGAACTCAACATCATTAGCATTGGGAGCCTTGACTTTGTGTATATCCTTGCCTCCTCTCTGAAGTTCCATGAGCTATCCTTAGACATTGTGACATTGGCTTGGAATTCCCACTGAAGAAGCACCAATGATATTGTCATAGAAGCATCCACTTCGGTAGAGATCTCCATGGTGACCATAAGCACTTTTGGAGCTGGCGTAACTGCCTCTATCAAAAGTCAAATGTCATTTATTGTCCGCACCTGGGGTTGCTAATTTATGCCGCGAAAACTTGGGGTGTATGAAGACCAATTTCATCAATTTCCTCTCTGAAGATAAAAACACTTCTAACACATATGAGCAAGGTTCTGACCTTCAATGCATGGCTGCATTTTTAGAATGATACAAAGTCACGTGGAAAATTTTGAAATTGCATGCCACTCTTACTTATTTTACTTACTGCCCATTACACCACAGGCTTTTAGAGCAGCAATGAAGGTCCCCCATCTCTGTCTGTCCTTGGCCAGCTACTCCATCATGCCTCAATGTTGTTCACGGTCCTCATTTCTGCCTCTCTGGTACAGCACCAAGTTGTCTTTGGTCTTCCACATGTCCTCCACCCTTCAGTGCAAATTTTTTCAATGCTACTCCATGAAAAATTGTTAATAGCCTAAGCAGCATTTCACTCTGGGTAATAATAATTTTCTATAGCATTGCACTGAAAAAATGCAATAATTTACTATGCAAAGATATCCATTTTCAAGTAATATATCTTACATACCATTTTAGCATACATTGCAATCATTAAAAATGTTGAAACAGATAATTAAATATATATATATATATATATATATATATATATGTAAGAGCAATGTATAAAATAAATTAAAATAAATTCCCCTGTTCCATCTTTCACAGAATAATAGAAGAAATCATTGAACTCTGAATAAACGAGACAAGATTATTTATTTTAGATTTAAATAGGACACGGGAAAATGTGTAATTTTATTTTTTAAGTCAAAGAAATATCAATGATATTTGAAACACCATTCCTCAATGTTGATAATCCCTTTCACTTCAAATATTATACTTCTGGGATCCTCTTATCTGGCTGATTTTTGTGTATTATCTCGCTGTGTGACAATTAGTTGCGAAGAGAATTGGAGGAAGTGTTTGAACCCTGTGTGATTTCCAAAGGACTACACTGCATTACAACAGTAATTGCTAATACTGAAAACATACCTTACATGAACTATGCACAAAGGCCAGATATTATATTTTTACAGCAATACCAAATTAGCCTAGTAGGAAGAGGATTTAGGACTTAGGCTCCCCACAAAACATTTTAGGCCTCTCCTTACTCTAATTCACCTAAATTGTGTTGCTTTCTAAAAGCCCCTTAAGACTCATCAGTGTTCATTCCTGAGGACACGTGGGGGTGTAAAACCAATGGCAGGAGGCCATCACCTGGGGTGCAAAGGAAAGATTCCAACACCAGCTAACCTTGTGAAGGGCAGTGAAAACCAAACTCAAAATCCATAGTTATAATGTACGGTCATTCCCAATGAGAAGTACACTTCCTAGTATCCTAAAACTAGAAGTCACTTCCATAGTTCTCAGCAAACAATCTGCCCCTTTCAGTAACTGACCCATCAGATAGAAGCTGTACTGAAATTTATGTAGACTCCTCATTGTCTCTTGGGGATTTCAATTCTCTGTCAAGTATTGGTGTCAAGAGAAGAACCTGAAATAAGGAGGTCTAAGATTCTTGGCTTTAACAGCTAATTTACAGAGTAGAATTTGTCAAAAAAAAGTCTGAACGGAGTAAAGCTTCTTGGTTATCATGATAGCTACCTGGTAGAGTTAATGCACTGAGCTGAATCACATTATCCTTGTGTCAGAGTTGCCAGTTTATAAATGAGGTGATCACAAACATAATATAGAGACCAGCTAATTTTAATCATTGACAGGATTCATAACATTAAGTTTAGGAAACTTTAGAAATATCCCAAGGGACTACATGAGAGGAAAATTTCAAGTTTCAGCAAGACTTAAAACTGGAAATGTCATTAAGTACCTCAAACTAACTGTGAGCAAGATAGTTCCACCAAGTGAAAGGTCACTGGAAGTACTGCTACACAGGAGTCATGCACTGAAGAGTGGTCCAATCTGAAGGCTGGACTCTCTGTAATAAAAAGGTCAGTTATGGATAAGAGGCATAAATGGTGTCTTACTTGTGTTTTCAATCTCTAAAGAGCAGAGGAAGAAATTTTCTATGTAAGTTTACATTCCACATCTACTTAATTGGCTATTTTGACATTTTTATGTATGAGCCCTCAGCATGCACTTGGTTTTGCTTCACAGAGGGGAAGATTTTCTTTTCCAGCCTCTGATCTCCATAGGCATGCAGGCATGTTAATTTACTTCTGCTTAAAGGATATATAGGTTCATTTGCAACACATCAAATGCCAACTGCCCACCCATAATCTCCCCTGTCTTGCTTTGAGAAGTGGGCTGAGCAACGAGCCACTTATCACAGTATGCACTTCAGATGCGATTTGTACAAAAGGTCCTAGAAATGAAGTAAAAGCATAAATGGTGAGGTGGTGGCAGCGTGATTTGTGTTACCACATCACAGATCCAGAAACCCTGGCTTGATCCTTACTTAAGGTGTTTATTTACTTATTTATTGAGATCAGAGTGGAGTAGGCCCTTCTGGTCCTTCGAGCCATGCTGCCTAGCAACCCCCGATTTAACCCTAGCCTAATGACGAGACAATGTACAATGACCAATTAACCTACCCACTGGTAGGTCTTTGGACTGTGGGAGGAAACAGGGAGAATGTACAAACTGCTTACGGGGGGGGAGGGGGGGAGGGGTGCAGAATGAACCCCAGTCTCTGGTACTGCAAAGCATTGTGCTATCCTCTACTCTACCATGTCACCCACAGCGTTGACCATGTAGAGTTTGCACAACCGCCCCATGAGCATGTGCATTTCCTTAGGTATCCTCCTAAGGATATGCTGGTAAATTCACTGGTATCGTCCTAAGGATATGCTGGTAAATTCACTGGTATCATCCTAAGGATATGCTGGTATCCACCCGAGGATATGCTGGTAAATTCGCTGGTAATTATAAATTACCACACTGTGGAGATTGATGACAAAAATAATCAATTGGTTATTGAATAGATCTGTGGAGAGCAACTTGAAATGAGTTGCCGTACTTTGAACAAGTGGGTAGACCTATGTGAAATGGAATCTGTTGCTGGGGTGCATGCAAACAATAAGAGAGGAATTGATTTCATCACAGATGCCATAGACTCAGTGGGCCAAATGGTCTCCTTCTGTGCCATGATCAACATAAGATAAGATAAAGATAAAGAGTAAACTAACCACTTAGCTACAGCCTACATCAACAAATGTTTGGAGATTGCAACATTCTCCAGCCATGACTAGAGAATTCTGTTTGGCCCCTCAGCATTTAATTGTATTTTGCCACTGGATTTGTTGGCAGACAGAGTGATATGCAAAAGGATGGATGCACTGTTAACATTCCTCTCACATGTCTATAATTTTTAGTTTATTTGAGATACAGCATGGAAACAGGCCCTTCTAGCACAATAAGCCCATGCTAGCCATGTGCCCAATTACCTACAGCCCATATGTCTTTGGATTTTGTGTAGAAAGCAGAGCAGCCAAAGAAAACCCACACTGTGCAAACCTCTTACAGACAGTGGCAGAATTAAACCTGTGTCATTGGCACCATAGTAACATTACACAAATGCTATGCAACTATGCAGGATTTAAAGGGAACTTCCAGCAGAAGCTAAGTACACTTAGATCCAAAATTTATCAAATAAAGAAATGGTCGTAGATCTGCAAGGTATGTCACTACATACCCAACTCTATTCTCCACAACTTTTTGCTTCTTCTCCATTACGCAATTTTGTATCCATGCCAGCACCATCTCTTTTATCCTATGGGAATCAATTTTGCTTACAGATCTGCTATTTAATCAAAAACTGGAAGTCTATGCACACAACATCAACCACGCTGCCCTCATCTACCCTTTCCATTAACTTATCAAAGAGCATATTAACGTTCACAAATTGCAAGGCGCCTCAGGTTGCGGACATAGTTAATGTCAGATCTGTCCAAATTTACTTGTGGGAGATGGCTAGATAAAGCAAGAAGCCACACTTGCAGAGAGGACAGGAGGGTGGAGAGGATTAGAGGGGGCAGCATACTGTAGGCAGCTAAGCCTTATTCTAACGAGTTATCAGTTACAGGGAAAGCTTTCCACATAATATAAATATTGAGCTGATACTCTAAACATAAGAAAATAAATACACAATTAAACTCAAGGGAACTAAACAGATGTGTCACATACTCAGATTATTATTTTTTTCCTTCTTATCTTACAATGTAATGACTTATGATTGATATTAATAACAGAACAGGGACTGAAGATGGCCACATGGAAACCCTATCTGCCACGTAGGGCATAGGAAGAGGAAGACATGTGGCATTAGGTAAAAATCATTTAAAAGCACAGAAATCACTTGTGATTTTCCCCATATGTTTTCCAAGCTCACTTATGGGATCGAAGGAGTAATAAAGTAATTTTTTTACAGGATTCTAGCATCTTGAAACATGACCAACCAAATATAATGCTTCAATGATGGGTACATGGTACAAATTAAAAGAGAGTACACCAATAAAATAGGGATTTACAATATCTCTTCCTCATGTTTGACAACATTAATTCAGTAACCAGACGTAAACTCAGCACATGTTCACTGTTTATAATCAGTCAATATTCAGGGAGAAAAGGAGGGTGCCTTTACCTGGGGATTTTTTTTTAAACCTCTGTAATTTTATTTTTTGCATTTTTAAATTACTATACCCTTTGCAAATCCACATAAAAAGATATCAGAGACGTATGCTGAAGCATGTACTTGAGAATCACGAGTGGCAAACCAGCTGCCACTTGTTCAGTGAAAAGAAAAGCCAACTGGGGAAGTTCATGTTACAGGTTGAGTGAGTGCTCTTCAGTCAATACTGACAAACTGGGTAACTTCTAACTACATCAGTAGGCGTGCTTACTTATTAATTACAGGCAAGGACTACATATGGGGAATTAATCAGTTACTGATTTATTACTTGCCAACTACAAGTTGAGATGACTAATTTTGAAAATAGCCAGGGAATTTAGAAATTCTGATGCTTTGAGAGATGCAAAGAACTGTTCAGCAAAGCTAACTGGGGAACTCTTCAATAACAATAAGCTATTTATTGATTAAAAGTGGCAGGCACATCCTATTTTATTGCATGTGTTCATCTGTTGCTGCCGATATCAACAAGGCCACATGTGATGCCTATTCCCATCTGCACTGAAAAGGTAAATCTCTCTTTGTACTCTGTCATCTCAGGCAGTCCTCGTGGTCAATGGTGATGTGCGTCCATTTCAGTTCTGTAGTTCTGGGGTGGGGCTGAAGATGCCCATGGTGGACCTGCAGACTTTGCCACAAGTTTATGCTTGAGGAGGAGGAATGGATAGTTTAGAAGGTGTTTCACTTCCCAGTCATTGATGCTGGAGCTCTTACTGCTCCGAAAGGAGAACTTGAGGGCTCTACTCCAACTTGAGTGCTCCTTCCCCATCCTGAGCATTCATGGACTAATTCCCATTAGTCTAGAGAAATGTTATACCCTTTTCGAAAAGGCTTTGAGAGTTTTGTACCTGTTCCTCTGTATATCTGGTAACTCTTTGTCATGACTGAGGTCAGTATAGGTTGCCAGGTTTGGTGTTCTGGTGTTACTTTTGTCAAGTAAATTAGTTTTGTTGTCGTTTGACTATATACATGTATACTGCCAAATGAAACAACATTTCTCCAAATCAAGGTGTAAAGCACAGTAGTATACATAACACGCACGTAACACACAATAATTTAGGAAGGAGTAAGAATTAAATCAGCAAATGAATAATACATTGATAAACAAGGTAAAGAGCATAAATTAAATATTGTAGGGTACAGTACAAATTAACTGGTGACACTTTGAATGTGATGTGGCAGGGAGTTCAGAAGCCTAATGACCTGAGGGACAAAGCTGTTTTTCATCCTGACCATTCTTTATTCTTCAGAGTCTCCTGCCTGATGTTAGAATGTCAAAGAGGATGCTGGATGGTTGGTTGGGATTCTTGATAATACTAAGAGCCCTGCGTATGCAGCGCTCCTGATAAATATCCCCAATAGATGGTAGGGAGACCCCATGGTCCCCTCAGCCGTTCTCACCGCCTTTCGTAGGGAGTTTCCGTCTGATGCTCTGCTGCACCCATACCAGAGGGAGATGCAACTTGTCAGGACACGCTCAATGGTGCTTCTGTAAAAATCAGCTAAGATGGTAGGGAGGAGTCTGGCTTTCCTCAATCTCCTCAAGAAGCAGAGGTACTGCTGTTCCTTCTTATTCAGGGCATGCAAAACATACGATTTAGACATTTAGGGTCTCAGTGCCTGTGATGCCTTGTCTCTGAAGCCTCAGGAAGGGTTCATGGCTGCCAGTAGATCATGAAATTTGTGCCAGGTTTGAGATCTTAACCTACAAGCGTTCTTTTTCTCAAGTGACCAAAGAGTTTTCTGGTGCACTGAAGACATTGTGAAAGGCATCACTAATGTTTGCTTTCAATGGGAGATGACTCTTAAGAGAGATGGTGCATTTTACCAGGGTTTTGTCATCTTTCTGAATGGTGTCTTGCAGCATAGGCAGGGTGGCAAAGGATTATTTTTCTGTGGTTGTTTAGTGCAAGGAACATTCTCCTGAATTCTAAGTACACAAACTGATGCTCAGCTAGAGCTCAAAATCTTCAAATGCATACTGCAGCTCAATGAGTAAGGTTGGAGAGACTTTTGTTCTGGAATGGAGGAGACTTTGGTTAAACAGTTTCCCATTTTGTCACGCAGAGTAACTCCACTCGAAGAGGAAGCCTTTTAGGAAGGGAAGTGTAGTATTACAGCAAGAAAGAATAATAAAAGTGTTGGAATGGTGACACAGCCTTGCTTGACACAGGTCTGTACTGAAACTGATTGTCAGGACTTGCATGTCATCATGTAGCCAATGTAAAAGGAGAGATATTTCTGCATACTGTTAAATTTGAGAAATGTAGTTTTGAATAATGGAATCGAAGGCTTTACTGAAGTTAAAAGATCAACTATGCAGTGATTCCTTTGTTTCCCTTGGCATTACCATATGGGGAAGACTATCTCCATTGTGCCTCTGTTGATGTTTTTCCTTTTCATGCCTTGTGGCACATCCAGCAGCATTTTTGCCATTTCCATAGCATTTGACTGTTAGTTATGAGGCCGAGTTGCTAGCTCGACGCTCAACCCAGCACGAAAGGAAAGCATGCAAGGCCCAGCTGGATTTGAACTCAGGACCATTCATCTCAAAGGCCAGTGTTGGCTGATTGTGCCTCTGGATTGATAGGAACCACACTATGGTTCAATAAAAAACTCCAGAACCACCTTTTTTTGAAGATAATTATGATTGCAATATGCTCTTCTTCCCAGTCCATTGTCTGATCAGATTGTGAACTTGTAACTGAAGTTCTTCACTCCTGAGTTTTAGAAGTTCAATGAAGATACTATTCCCAAGACCTTGTTTTTTTTGTTGTTGGGCCAGGGTGAGAGTGAAACACAATAGGACAGTTGGTTGTGAGATGGAGTCAAGTGTATTCATACCAAGCAAAGTGTCATGAAGCTTTTGGAAGTATTGCTCCTATTAGGCACTGACTGCATCTCTGACCCTCTTAAGCTCCAGAACTTGTGGTGAAACTCATTCCACAATGGCGTACATTTGGTGTTATGGATTTAGTGCTGCTGAAGATATGGCATTTACAGACAGGTGCTCTATGTATGTCCAGTATTCCTGAGACACTACTGCACTTGTCCTTCTCTTTCTCAGAGGCCATAAGAGCACAAGAACTATAAAACCCTCCAACCATCAAGCACATTTAGAAATCAGTTTCCATCATCAGAGACACCCATCATCCAAGCCATAACTTTTCCTCACTACTACTATCAGGCAAGAGGTACAGAAGCCTTAGTTCCCACACTATCAGGTTCAGGAACAGTTATTACCTTACAAACATCAGGCTTCTGAACTAGCATGCATAATTTCAAGCGCCACTACTCTGAACTGATCCTATGACCTACAAACTCACTTCCAAGGAAGGGCTTGTTACAACTTATGTTATTATTTTTATATACACAATTTGTCTTCTTTTGCACATTAGTTGTTTGCTAGTCTTTGTTTATATATATAGTTTTTTGCATATTCTATTGTATTTCTTTTTCCCCTGTAAATGCCTGCAAGAAAATGAATCTCAAGTATATGGCAACATATACTTACTTTAATAATAAATCTACTTTGAACTTTGAACACCTAGGACATAATTCTTTGCTTTTTGGATATCAACAGTTCAAACACTTCTTACGTAGCACATTTCCTTAGAAAAAAAAGGTAGTTATATTTTCTTGACAATTTGGCAATGTTAATTGTCTTCAATCATATTTACAGAAATTGCACAACTTACCATGATCCTAGTTGAATTTTATGACATTTATTTTGCAAGTCATAAATCTTAAACTTGTTCCGCTTCTTCTAAGTTAGTCCCTCAGAATCAGAATCAGATTTATTGTCACTGACATTAGTCATGAACTTGGTTGTTTTGTGGCAACAGTACAGGCATAACAAATTAATCTAAATTGCGATTAAAATAAATAAATAGGAATAGCGAGGTTGTGTCGTCAGGATGAAGAATGACTTGCTTCCCCTCAATTTTGGGATTTTGAAGTGGCTGATGAGACCAGTTAATGTGCTACAGATACTTCCACAGATGGAGCATGCAGGTGAGTACAAAAGCTTCTTTGTACTCCTGGTGTATGGTTCTGAGTGAGGTTCTTAATATCATGCTGAGAGCTCCTTCTCCATCTTCAATAGTCATGGGTCAGATACTTCCAGAATTTAGCAAAGATACCAGATTTCTCCAAGAAGCTTTGAGCACATTCTTGAATATTTTCCTCTGTCTATCCGGCAATCATTTTCCATGACAGAACTCACAATAGAGTGTCTGCTTTGACTGTCTTAAGTTGACCAGACTAACTTGATGACCTGCCCCATTATGACTAACTCAAAGCAAATTCAACAGAAGGATAAGCATATCCCTGCATGTTTACTTTCATTATAATACAAAAAAAACCACCAACCTTCACACTTAATTTCAGTCACTGTGACTACATCAGTTCGTTTTCTCAGCTAATTTACAATAGGAAACCCCGGTCAATATTATAGTATGATAACATGATCATGAAAAATATTGAAACTGTCAAAAAATTGGGATGGATTAGCTACTCTCCCACAAGTCCTGAAATATCCTATGATAAAATTGCATTTCCAGCTATTGATATTTTGGTTACACATTTTACAAAAGTACGTTCATTAAGCTTTTCAACTCTAGACCTCAGCCCTCTTCAAGCATAAACTGTACTCCATTTATTTCTATAAGAAAGAGCACGATCAATGGTGAGGCGGTTCAGTTAATGATATACCAGAACAATACATATAGCTTGCGCAGGGGAGTATGGTCCATTTCTACTAGTGTATTGGCAGCCTAATTGGAACATAGCTACATATGAAATAGGAGCAGAAATCAGCCATTTGGCCTGTTCAACCCTTTTATATCCTTAAAAAGAGTAATGGCTGATCTTTTACTTCAAGCATTGCTTTTTCTCCTATTCCTATATCCTATGAATAATCTTGTACTGTATCCAGAAAAAGGATAGAAAAACAGTCAAGAAACAAAGACCATGACAGAACCTTTAGAGTCCTCTGGGCTAAAGAAATCCAAAGACTCACCATTCTTTGTGAAGAATTTTGTCTTAATTTCATTCCAAAATGGACTACCGCCATCAACCAAATCTATCTCTGGAACCTCTTTCATTTAATCTATAACGAATAGAGGTCAAGCCTACTTAATCCTTAATGACACAAGGGCAATCACAGTGAATTCTTGTTACAATCTCTCTATAGTGAGTACATAATTCTTAGACAAGCGAATCAAAACTCTACCCAATAGGACATAGAAAGTAATAGCACAATCATTCATCGCACAATGTTGTGTCAACATTTTAACCTACTCTAAGGTCTGTCTAATGCTTCCCTTCTACACTGTCCTCCATTTTTCCATCATCTATTTGCTATCTAAGAGTTTCTTAAATGTCCCTAATGTATCTGCTTCTACCGCCACCCCTGGCAGGATGTTCCACATGCTCACCACACTTATCTATGACTTTCTTCCTATACTTTCATCCAATCATTTTATAATTATGCTCCTCATATTGACCATTTCTGCCCTGGCAAAAAGTCTTGATCTATGCCTCTTATCATTTTATACACTTCTATCAAGTCATCTTTTGTCCTCCTTTGCTTCAAAGTGAAAAGCCCTAGCTTGCTCAACCTAACCTCATAAGACATGCTCTCTAATCCTGGCATAATCTTGGTAAATCTCCCCTGCACTCTCAAAAGCTTCCACATCCTTTCTATAATGAGGCGACCAGAATAATAGTTCGGGTATTGTCCTACTAAATCCCTATATAATTGCTATAGGACATCTGTAACTTTGTACTCAAATCTTCTAGCAATAAAAGCCAACATACAATTAGTCTTCCTAACTGTATGCTGAACCTACGGTATCAGGTTGGATGTCACGTCAACAAAAGCAGATTCATTTAGGATCATTCTGATGTGCCTGAAGGAGCTGCTGAGAAGGTGAATGTAATCAATCCTGAATTACATGCTACAAAGACATACCAATGACAAAAGAGAACAAACAATATTAAATTACTTGTTTTACCCATTTTCAATTACATTGCAAAAATATTTTCTACAGAACACTTAAGGATAGTTTCCAGCTTCAACTGTTCTTTCTGCACACACACGTGCAGCAGAACTTGGGCAATGCATTAGTACATTTCTGATTTGAAGGGAAACCGACCTCCTACGTTTCATATAACTTGAAGTCATGTGATCTTTTAAAATTCTCTCTAAGTGACTTTGAAAGTTATTAGACATACAATTCTTATTGGACATAATTGGAATGAACTGAAAATGGGCCCTTGAATTTAACTTGATCCTCTTTCTTAGGGATGCCTGCTGTTTGCCAGCTTCAAGCCACTTTCTCATTGGCATGATTACTGCATGCAGACAGCGCCAACTGTGTCTTGCAATGAGAGAATGCATCAGTAGTCGACCCAATGTCATGAGGGATTAGTAGTGCTTAAAGCTAGCCTGCGATGCTTAAAGTCATAAATAATTAAAAAAAAGAAAATACTGGAAATACTCAGCTATTTGAGGCCCATCTGTGGATAACAAAGTAAAGTTATCATTTCTGCTCAGTGACCTTTCATCATAACTGGAAATGCTTAAAAAGGCATGCTTTAAGTTATACAGAGGGAGAAAGAATGAGGAAAAATAGGGAATGTGTGAAACACAGTGGAGAGATTACAAAGTGTAGATGACACAGAGGAAGTCTGTCAGGAGGAAGTAGAGAATAGGAAAGAAAAGAGAGGAGTGATTAAAAAATATGAAACAAATTCACACTGAAACTGTGAGATACAAAATACAGTGAGATTTATAAATCTGATAAAGTAGAAAACCGAAGTAAAGACCAAAGTAACGCATGCAAACTGCTGGAGGAACTCAGCAGGACAGGAAGCATCTATGGAAAAGAGTAAACAGTCAATATTCTGAGCTGAGACCCTTCATCAGAGCTTTGGATTTCCAGCATCTGCAGATTTTCTTGTGTTTGTGGAGCAGTAAAGACCAGCATATCAGGCAGCATCTGTGGAAAGAGAAAAAATATATAAATCATTACTGAGAATTAAATGATGCTGGGACTCTGATAAACAATCACAGGAATTGCAAAAACAAAAGCAAATCAGGCAGCATCTGTTGAGAGGGAAGTAGGCTAACACATTCCATTGATGACACTTCGCCAGCCCGACAATGACAGGTCATTGACCTGAAATAATAACCCCGATTCCTTCTCTGCAGGAGGTTCCTTAGTCTGCCGAGCATCTCCACCATTCACTGCTCCTACACCGGATCCGGCCAGTAAGGCCATTTATCTGAAATCACTTCAATGATAGTACAGTGCCCGCACAGAAAGTGGGATATTATTCTTGAGCTAAGATGGAACAATCTAGGAGCCAAAGACAGAGGTGTCAAGTTGGGAGAAGGATGGATGAGTAAAGTGACAGACCAAATACTCAGATGCAACCCTGCCATCTGAAAGGAGATGTTCTGTATATTGGTCTCCCATTCTGCATCTGCTGTCTCTGATGTCGGAGAGACTATATGCAGAACGGCATTCCTTGACGAGAGATCCATTGCCTTAATCTTCACTCCTTGGGTTTCATAGCTGAGTTCCACCGGCTTGGGTCAGAATCAGAATCAGGTTTATTATCACTGACATATACCTTGTGAAATTTCATGCTTTCTGGCAGCAGTACAGTGCAAGGTATAAATTTACTATAAGTTATCAAAATAAATAAATAGGTCTGAAGATGAATAATGTGGTGGTGTTCATGGTCTGTTCAGAAATCTGATGGCAAAAGGGAAGAAGCTACGCATAAAACATTGAGTGTGGGTCTTCAGGGTCCTGTAATTCCACACTAAGGAGGGAGGTCCTGGATGGTGAGTGCCTTTAATGATGAATGCCACCTCCTTGAGTTCCACCGCCCCAGGTTACACTGAACCAGTTGACAATACTTTCAAACAAACTGCGTTCAGTTACATTGCTCTACTATACTGACTAACACTGACCTGAGCTATAGGGACCTAACTTACAATACCATGAGTTACATTGCTTGATTATAACTGCACTGAGTTACACTGTCATAAGTTATGTTACTCTAATATACTGCCCCCCATTACACTACACTGAATTCAAATGCTCTGAGCTACATTGCCCTGAGTTCAGTGGTACACTGCCTCTCATCTCATTGCACAGTTAACCATTTTAGTCTACCATGGAATCACAGCTAATTCATGTGATCAATACAATAATTTCTTAACCAGCTTATGATGTATCTTAAGCATGAAACATATGGTTTTTTTCTGCATCTATATGGGTGTTTATATTAGAATTCCTTTGATTGGTATAGTCTTGTAAATAAACTTTTACCTATTTTGGGCTATATTCACTGTCACTCAATGCATTTTAAGAATATTATGTTGTCATTATTTTAATGTATGTTAGCTGCATACATTATGATTTGATCATACTTCTCCCCTCAGAACTGGGATCATTAGATTCTGAAGCCTTGTTTTCCACATCTGCATCAAAGTGCTTCTCTAGTCCTCTGGCCCTTAACTATCCCTTCTTCTTGATCATACAAGCTACACTAAGTTACAGAGTGAGCAACAGTTGACTTCAGTAAATAAACATCTTCTCCATGGACTCTCAACTTCCAGAAACAACCACAGTCTCGTTTGCCATTAGTTTGGCCAACGCAAAGACGATTGCTGATTGCTTTCATCCCTTCGTCAAACATAGGGTGGTGCCACCTCTCCCACGAGTGGACTATTAAGGAGTGATCACGGGGTCAGCATCAGGATCACTAGCAAAATCGTCATGCACAATCCAAATCTGACTAATTTGCAGCAAGGTCTGCAAGGAATATCTCTAAAGATCTTCAGGGAAAAACACAAGAGGGCTTCAGAAGAGCCAAAGGAAAAACTGAGGAAAAAAATCTAAAGATCAAATTCATGCTGTGATTCAGACAGGGAAAAGTCAAGGGGCATGAAATGTGAAGAAGAGAGAATGCAAGCAATTACCACACACACCAATCCTGAACTTGGTAGGAATCAATAATAGTGGCCCAGGTGATTCAGATACTGGAAAGAAACAAGAAAAGATTGAAGAGATGCACGTAAAGCTGGCATATCATTTAAAATGGAATGATAGTTTTTTTTTATTAAATTTTTTAGAGCAACATTACATTTTTCTCTAGCTCTTCAAGAATAACATTGAGCAGGCAATATTAAGCCATACTTCATGACTCCAGTCGTATGGTGTTTAATAAAAAAACAATCCTAGACATGAAAACAGGTCCAAGTCATCATTTCCAGCAAACAAACATGTATTTGGAGATATGATGGCAGGTGGATATGCACTGTATTTATATGCACTATTTTTATTCTTACAACCATGTAGTGCAATGAACAGCTTAATTTGTTTTCGTGTTAATTGTGCATCATTACGGTGACTAATTGTCAACCCCCAAATAACTGTTATTCCTTTTACAGTCTAAATATTTGTATCTAAAAAAATAAAACTATCACCTTTTGTTGATGTTGCCAGTGGCTAACTGTTTTTACAAGTAACCAACAGGTCACACCACCTTAGATGAAGCAGAAGGAACCAACAAAAGCCCAGATCAAAAATAGCTTAATTTTCAGTTTTTTGCATTGAGTAACCAGTTGCCTAGGAGTTCCAATTGTCTGCTATTTAAGAACTAGGTGTTATCCTGGCATTAGATTGTACAGAGAAAGCTGCTGACCATTTGATTTTGCATTGAGTAGATGCACTACAATGTGCAACACCCACACATCAAGCAATTAAGTTGGAAGCCTTATTAAATAAAGAACTATTGAAAATGTTATATGCTATATTGAAGCAATAAAATCCTGGAAATGGTGCGGTAGAAGAGGTCAATGTTAAATTTACAATCTAGCCAAACAACTAGGGCCATGGGAAACCCAAGGTTACAGAAGGAGGAAAAGTACAGGCATACACTCAATATGATAGAAGGATTTCCCTTTCACTCTTGGTAAGCACTGGTGCAGAGGCCTTAGAAGAAAATCTCTGTGCCAATGCTGTCTCCCAAACTTAATGGATCAGGAAGAACATGTCAGATTTGAAGAAATCTCCTAGTAATCCTACAGTTCTATCATATGTGACAAGTGCCTGTCACAAATAAGAAAAAACTCATCTTTGTAAACAACTTTATATTTTTTTCCTAGATTAAGCTCCTAAAATGTAATAAGAAATTATCCAAATTTCAAACCAGCGTATTCAATACAAAATGAGGGATGAAGTAAAGGAGATTCATCATGGTGTTTGCCGGGATGGAGGGCTGTTCTCGTAAAGAGTGGGTTTATTTTCAGATAGGAGTCAGAGAAACAACCATAAAGAGGTTTATAAAATTATGAGGGCATAGATAGGATAGCCCTCTATCCCAGCAAATACCAAAATGAATCTCCATTACATTCAGCTCTCATCTTGTGTCTACTATGCAACACACATCAAAGTTGCTGGTGAACGCAGCAGGCCAGGCAGCATCTCTAGGAAGAGGTACAGTCGACGTTTTGGGCCGAGACACTTCAGGACTGACGAAGGGTCTTGGCCTGAAACATCGACTGTACCTCTTCCTAGAGATGCTGCCTGGCCTGCTGCGTTCACCAGCAACTTTGATGTGTGTTGCTTGAATTTCCAGCATCTGCAGAATTCCTGTTGTTTGTGTCTACTATGCTGGTGTCATAGCTGGGGGAGGCTGTGGGGATAAGCTTCCACTCCCTAATAAATGTTCCCTATAGCATGTATCTCAAATAGCCTCTGACAACCAAGTACAGCTTCTGGCCTTTACTTGTGGCTTAGCTATAAGCTAGAACCATTTCTACTGACAGGAAAAGGGGCAAAGGTCGGTCATTGTCTCCTTAAGACAAGTCAGTGCAGTCAGATGGGGCTCGTCAACTTTGGTTGTCAGCTCATCTAGGATAAGGAAAACTTTGATCTCAAGCCACCACTGCCTTGTGGCTATACCCACCCATGGGAAGGCTTCGGGGCTAAACACTAAGGAAAAATCCCAAGTTGGAATCCCTAAGACAGTCCAAAGTTAAGTTCAATGCAGACTGGAAACTTCTGCAGCACTGCTAGTACCAGACTGTATTACTTTCTGCCGTTCCTTTGAATTCATCAACTACGTGGAGAGGAGGACTCTGCGCATGAGCAACAACCTGCTCTCAATATCACACCACGCTGGCTTGTGTATCACGTAGACAGCTAGGACACAACATTGATGGTAGACCCTGAACAAAGGAGGGCCTAAAGATAGGATAGATAGTCAGGGCCATTTTTGAATTAGAGTGTACTAGATTAAGGTGAAAGGGAAGAAATTTAAAGCAGATCCACCTTCTGACTTGTGCTTTTCAATAACATTTTTGAGGAGTTGCTTGGACTGTTCTTTTGTCTTCGTGGTGTAGATTTTCCCAGGATACTGATCACCAGCAGTTGGACCTTCCAGATACAGGTGTACTTATACTACAATCAATGGCAACACCTTGACTGCACACAAGACTCAAAAAAGAGATCTCCAATTAACTAACACACACAAAATGCTAGAGGAAATCAGCAGGCCAAGCAGCATCTATGGAAACAAATAATACAGTTGATGTTTCTCACCAAGACCCTTCAACAGGTTCGGTCTTGACCTGAAACATCGACTGTTTACTCTTTTCCATAGATGCTGCAAGGCCTGCTGAGTTCCTCCAGCATTTTGGGTATGTTGCTTGGATTTCCAGCATCTGCAGATTTTCTCTTGTTTTCTCCATTTAACTAATTATGTGAATTCTAAAACCAATTGGCTGTGCCAGTGATGATTTGGTGTGACATATTAAAGGAGGGGCAAATACTTATGCAATCAATTATTTTCTGTTTTACATTTGTAGTTCATTTAGATTACTTTTTAGTGATCTGTTTTCACTTTGACACAAGTATTTTTCTATTGTTCAGTATCAAAAAAGCAAAATTAAATTCACTGTAATTCAATATTGTAAAACAATAAAACATGAAAATTTCCATATGGGGTGAATACTTTTCGTAGGTACTGTATGAGATCTTGAGGTCTAGTCTTGATCTGGTGACAATATAGTTTTGTCATGCATACCTTGATATGCATCAGCTTTGTGAAGAATCAAACTTCGATCAGTGTTAGCCTTCAGGAACAATGCATACAATGAAGAGTACAGCACTTGGGCCAGATGATACTTTCTGTCATTCATTCGACATGTCTTACATTCAAGTTCAGGCATTTCTCCCCTAAATCTAATGGTTGGGGGTGTTCAACATATGATAGCCATTGTAAGATGGATAATGCAGGAAGTAAAATTGCCCTTGGGTAGAAATGAAAAACAAAAAAAAACATAAATCAGCTCTCTATTTCACACTCTGACTGATTTTGTCTTTACAATGTAGAATCAGCTCCAACTCCAAATCCTGTGGACGCTGTTGTTCACTTTCCGCAACAGGGAAGTCACTTTATCCAATCTACGTGCCTGTGTGTGTGATGATAAACTTGGCTTTGATATAAAGCATTATCTATGTTGCAGTTATATAGGTCATTGGAGTGCTAGGTACAGTTTTGTCCACTCTACTATAGGAAAGATGTGGTTAAACTGGAAGTTGTGGAGATGTTGCCAATACTAAAGGACCTGAGTTGTAGGGAGAGGTTAGTCATGCTAGATCTTCATTCCTTAGAGCAAAGAAGAACAAGGGGCAACCATTTAGAAGAATTTAACATTTTAGAAGGTGCAGATAAGGCAGATGGTAACAATCATTTACCCAGGGTGGCAAATTCCAAAACTAGGGGGCATAGGGTTAGGGTGAGAGGGGAAATTGTAAAAGAGACCCTAGGGACAACTTTATCAGGCAGGGAATGGTGAGTATATTGAACCAGCTCCCAGAGCAAGTGGTTGAGGCAGGTACAATAAGAATCACTTGAATAGGTACATGGAAGGGTGGCGGTTTGGATGAATATTTTCCACAGGAAATTGGGACTAGATAGGTGGACAATGTGGTGGACATGAACTGGTTAGGATGAAGAGCCTGTAACCATACTCCATGATACTATGATCTTTAGAAATGGAATGTAAATATACAACCTGAGTCTTGATATGTGGTTACTTATAAACTTATCCCTAGCCTATACTGCTAAACACACTATATAGCCATGTCAGCAAGTTGTCCTTTAGCTAAGAAACTCATTCCAGTCAAGTCAATGAGAGGAATGTTGAAGACTGAAAGCAATTCCCTGACCTGACCGCATGGTACATTTAGCATTAGTAACTGAGGATTTTCAGGGTACGTGTATTTTTGCCTTTATTGACAATATCCTGAGGTATGCAGGAAACTTAGGCTGAGCTGACCCGTCTTCAGTGCCTTTACGATTGCTAATCATTGAATCTCAAATAATGCATGCCAGCAATAACTCACAGCTGTATGTGCTGAAAATTTATATGAATCCAAATTTTAAATAGCTTCTTTAAAAGGCTGTGAGAATTTATGTAAAAATATGCACAAGGATATAATTTTATAAATTTTCAGGTGCTTACATATGGACCAAAGGGTAATTTTCAGACTTTGCATTCCTCACAGCTAGCTTTTCTTGCTGAGAGCTTGTGCTAGGCATCAGAGCATATACTGTACTCAATATTCTTATCATTAATTTGAAGAGACTTGAAAATTCTGTGTGATATCTGCATGAGTTTCTAGCATGTCCCCTCAAGGTACAAGGTTGTCTCCTCAGAGCATGAAGTTAGAACCTGAAACCTTAAATCCTCACTTGCTGCTTCTTGGACCAAATGATCAAGACTGCTGAAGAGTCAGTAGCATCACAAATTTTCATAAGGAAATCCAGCAATAAACCAGGTGCTTAGGATAGTGAAAATGGTTTCCTAGGCTGAGGATTGATTTGGGATGTCACCTTGCAGACACATAGAATGGTGACTAGACTGCAGGTGATGGCTCTGGTCATCACACTACAGGAAGGATGTGGCAGAGCTAGAGGATGTTGCCTTGAATCGAGGGCTGTAGTTATAAGGAGATCTTAGGTTTTAGGAGGCCAAGGGATGATCTTCCAGTGAGGGATATAAAGTTATAAGGGGCATAGTTAGGATAGGTAGTTGGGTTGAGCTGTTCTCCGATCTTGGCATGTTTTGTCACCAAGCATGGAGACATTGTCAGTGTGCCCCCTAAATGCTTGGCCTTTATAATCTTTTCAGTCAGCCGATTCAATGTCATTTTGGAAACTTAATTGTGATGTAGGGAGGAAATCTTGTCAATGATAACCTGTGGGGCGAACTTGATGCATTGTGGTCTGGAATTTTGCTCGCATCAGCTCTGAAGTAGGATAGAGCTCCACGTGCTTGTTTACAGAATCGTTTGTGGAACACCATGCTTCTATGAATTCTCTTGCATGCTACGTGTTCACTTGTGCCATGACTTACACTGATACCCAATTGAATTTGTGCCCCTCGCGATCCTCATGGGTAGAAACTAGAAAGAGTTGGTCACGTCTTTACAGCCATTTGATGTTCGTAGATCCTTATGGATAATTAACTACCAGTTTGGCTGACGTTAATATTTGCTGCAGTAAAGTTAGATAGTCTATTTTTCTGGGGCAGGGGAGTCGAGAACTAGAAGATAAAAGTTTAAGATGATAGGTAGAAACATAAAGGGGATTTGAACGGTAAGGTTTTTTCCATGCAGAGGTTGGCTAATATCTGAAACAAGCTGCCAAAACAGATAGTGGAATCAGGCAGGCGGGTTCAAAAACAGCTTAAAAGATACTTGGACAGGTATTTGGACAAGGGAAGGTATAGAAAGATATGGGCCTTTAGGTTGCATTAGGTTGAATAGGCATCACAGTCTGTTGGGATAAGATGGGTCTGTTTCTGTGCTGCATTATACTATGATTTGAACTCGGTAAATGTTGGCACAAGTGCAGTGTTAGAAGTCCAGTTACTTTCCCCACTTTTCATATTTAAGTGTGCACAAAAATTGCCAATTATTAAAATATGTTGCATTATTGACATTAAAAACATTGAACTTGGCAAATTCTATAATGTAGTAGATACAGTGTGAACTCGGAGATGTTGTTGAAACAGTCCGCCATTACTATTTCCCTTAGGGATATATATCCACAGGATGACAGACCCAGATGGGAATAACTCTGTAAACAAAAGAAAATACATTTAATAATGACTTGTTTATAAAAATTGAAACCAACAGCTTGTGCAATTGATTAATTGAATATCTATGGCACCACAAGAAATTAGCCAATCATACTGGTAAATTACTTTTATTTATGCAGATTTAGCGCATCTCACTAACCACATCTTGATAAAGGAAGCATTCATTCTCAGCTGGATATCAGATCACTCAGTCAGGAACCATAACAACTTGGTGGGAAATTAATTCACTTCAGAGGCCAATCAGCAGGGCTCAGTGGGAAAATGGTCAGCAGAATCTTTTATGGATGTCCATAACTACTGAATTGGAACAAAGCACATGTACATAGCAAAGTCATAGGCAATCATTTTCACTAATAGTTTTGAGTTAAAGCACTTGCACTGGTTTTAATATTGAGCACAAATCTTTTAAGCTGTGAAACAATTTAGGTTTTATTACATCCTTGTGTTCTTTTCCAGGCCAATTTAGCTAAGATTTCTGGGGCCTGTTTTCAGTAACAATATCTTAACCAAAGCAGTCATTTTCAGTAATACTCTGTAGAACGCTCAAGCAAAATAATGGACAGAGTTTTTGAAGGTTTTCTGCAGCAAGGACTATTGTTGTCATTCTTAACCATGAGAGTAATATGTGAATGGCTTCTAAATCCCAAATAAATCTTAATCTGTTTTAGCTTCTTTAATTTTTATCTATTTTCAGTTTTATACAATATTGTTATGCATTAGTTATACCAATAGCCAAGAATTGATAAGATAACATGGGCAAGATTCACAGAAACTGTGTGCTCCAAACACTCCAATTTAATGTAAATACATTTATTGCATTTGATAAGATGGACAGATAGGCTGCCAACTACAGTAGTTAATTATTTCAGGCATTAGGAAGTGTGATAATCAATCTGCTGTAACATTGTTATTTTAAAAAGGCAATTCTAATGTTATCTGGATAGAAAATAAATATATTTATTCCAAAATCATTCAAGAATATAATTCAAATCATTTGAAAAGTCTGCCAGACATTGAGTATACATGATGCATATGTATGTGTAACCTGGATGGATCTGCATGATTAACAGTATTTTATATGAGCATTCAAAATTAAAACAGAAACAAATGGAGGGGAATAATGGTCATATTTGTACTATTAGTTTCCCTTCCTTGCTGACAAAGATAAATTTTACTCGCAAAGCAAGATGTGAGCTCACTTTAGAGTACTTCATAACAATATCAAAAGCTCAAAATTGTATCACATCCCTGGCCATAAGGTCACGTGGATCCAATTCAATATAAAAATTATAGAAAGAGTACTCATTCAATCAGGTGGAATCCAGAGTATCTTATGCAAGGCGTAATTTGTTTCAAACATTATTTGTGGCATGTTGGTAACCAATAAGCATTATGTCAGAATACAGACTTCATTTGTCTCCACGCTGAAGGTAAGTGGGTTTCACAACAGTGGTTACAATATAGTCCATCTATTGATGTTAAGTGACAAAGGAAGAGATTTTCATGGAAAGTAATGCATTGACTTTTATTTGAACAATTGCTCAAAAATTCAGTAATTATTTTTGATTTTAAATTCAAATGACATTAAGTTAAAATTATTACTGAGAGTAAATGGGTGACGGAGGCGGAGTTAGGATGGCGCTAAACGGCGACTCCTTTGCTTGCGTCTTCGGAAACAGCTCTATTTCCATCTTCAATATCTTTATTTTTCCCTTTCAGGGTTCTTCTGAAGACCCTGACCTGGAGTTAAACACTGACTTTGTTTTTTTGTGGGAATGGGACCCGCTCTCAGAGCTTCAGGACTGGCCGTTATTTGTCTCGCCAAGGGTTCAGCCTGAGCGCCTGGCTCGAATTCGGAAGCCTAAGATCTCCGGGCTCTGGAGACGGGTGGATCAAGGATCAGTGTCACGACAGGAAAACCCGTGTGTCGTCGGGGGAGTCAGGATATCTGCTGTGGGCCTGAAGACCTGGGATCTTTGCAATCTTCTCGCACAGAGCTCGAAAAAAGTGATGTAACGGACTTTTTAACATCGTAAACCAGTGAGTTGTTTGTTATGTCTCCCCAGTTGCTGGGAAATATAGTCATCTTTTTCTCCCTTATTAGAGAGAGAGAGAGAATCTGCGGTATGTCGAATGCCAAGTGTAACATGAAGTCTTTGGGGTAACTGCAAGTCTGTGTCTTTGCTATTGCTTTGCTCACGCTTGAGTGCTCAGTGGTGGTGCCATCTTTTTTTTTGCTGGTGGAGGGAGGGGGGGGTATTGTTGCTTGCTGCCACTTCCGTGCAGGATGGGGGGAGCTGGGGGGACCTTTGGCATTCTTACATTTACCTGTCATTCATTCTTTGGGGCACTTCTTTGTTTTTGTGGATGTTTGTAAAGAAAGAGCATTTCAGGATGTATATTGTATAAATTTCTCTGACATTAAATTAGACCTTTGAACCTTTGAAACGTTTCTTTAAAACAATGTTAAGTATGTTCCTTTTTGCTATATAAAAAAATAAACCAATTAATCTACCAAAGCAGGCATTTTCCTTTCTTGGCGTGGCACAGTATTGTAATGGTTAGTGCAACACTTTACAGAACCAGTGACCCAGGTTCGCTGGTAAGGTAGGTTCAATTCCCACTGCTGCCTTTGAGTTTGTATATTCTCCCCATGACCACATAGGTTTCCTCCTGGTGCTCTGGTTTCCTCCCACAGTCCAAAGACCTACCAGTTGTTAGGCTGAATTAACTCAGGGGATTGCTGAACGGTTTCCCTCGGAGGGTCAAAAGGGCCTATTCTGCGCTGTATCTCAATCAATAAATAAATAAAATACTTAATGACCTACCTTAACCAATATATATTGAATATCCATTGTTCGTTCATTATCACAGTGTTATTTGGAACAAGCTATTGTGATTGTCAGGGTTACTAATTTTCACACAAACAGGCTATTTCTATTCCTTTCTTTTCCAGTAAGCGCAGTGTGCAGGGTTTCTATATTATCATGCAAAGTAAGTTATCCCATGGGTTCCTTCAACAAAAAGTAAACTAATAAGAATTAAAGTAAATAAAGTTATTATTGTGGCAACACTAAAATAATAAAAGTTTTCAAATAGAAATAGCAGTAATGCAACTAATGTAAATCCTTAAGAAATACAAGAAAAGACTCCCATTATGAGGTGCACTTTAAGACTACCTAACAGTACATTTTGAGATATTATGTCTGAACACTTACCATAGCTCTCCCCTTGTTTTCCTACTTGGTTCATAGAATGTAGGCACTGTTGTGTAGATCAACATTTAGCACCTAAATGCAACTTCTTCTGAGCAGAATGACTTGCTGGAATACTTCAGAGAGCTTTTAAGAGTCAACCACTCTCTTGTGATTGCTTGTAGTGAAGGGCTCTGTGCTTAACTTTTGGCCTAATTTTAGCACTAGTACCCTTAAGTAATGCCACTTAGTAAAGAATTATCACAATTAAAACAAATTAGTACACCTCATGGACTCTCAGAGTAGCAGGTCCAGTCAGTTATAAACATACATTGCCCATATGGGACAATGAAATGAACTGATGGTTCAAGGTAAAATTTTCTGTGCTAAACATATTGCACTGAAGAGAACCCATGATTCTTACTTTCACCTTGCTATGTTCATTAATCAAAATTCTTGTTTCAATTTTTTATACCTAAGTAGAATAAGACCTCCAAGCACTGCAAATTTACAGAAAGGAAGGAAAAACAAAATGTGGACCTTCTCATGTGCACTGGATGGCCGGTACAAACCTCCCAGATCTATGAGTCGATATGTGAAAGCAGAATTGCAATTCCCTCAATCTCACGAAAATAATTGTACGTCTTCAAACACTGTGGGAAGTTCTGTATTGTAAATAAGTTTGGCTAGTACAGTGATGTCCCACCAACATCATCAAAACAACCAAGGAATTGATTGTGTACTTCAGGAAGGGGAAGTCATGAGTATAAATACCAGAAAATTATTGTTACGTTGATAATTATGATGCACTGGCATCTTTAAATCCAGGTGAGTTAGTGCTACGTGAAATAAGTGATACAGGTCTGCAATTAGGTATCTGAGAACTCAACCCCTGGTGGCCGTGCATTTCAAAACTCTGGTGACTACCAGAACCACTTCTTCTATAGGTATTAATTGTGAGATGGCCGTAGAGTTCCATCTCACTGTTTTATCCTTCTGTATATTGTGCACTCTACCCCTGCAAGGACCGAGGTTACAGACCTAGAAGTAAGTGTAATGAAGCAATACATTCAAAATGCTGGAGGAACTCTGCATATCAGGCAGCATCTATAGAAATGAATAAATAGATAATAAGTATGTTGATACCCACTTTTCTTAATCTGAAGAGATTATTATACTCCTTGTGGCTTTGAATTCATTGACAAGCAACCTGTTGCTCACTTCCATTGACAATATTTGACCACACCTCTTTTATATCACCAGTGGACCCCTCCCTCTCCTCGGCCCTCTTTTCTCAATCACAGAAGTCACTGACACATAATGAAACACTGGCATGTCCACTGTCAAATTTCTGGCTTCTTAGCCTTGCATCCTGAAGCCAGACTTTAGAAACCTTCAAATGTCATTCATTTAATATGACTTTAATCGGGCAGCTGAGAGAGACCTGGATGTGGCGTCATCGTGTTTGCTCAGAGTAACTGGTTAAGAATGCCAAAAGTAATGTTAATGCATTGACTGCATTAAAGAGGCTTTGACTAAAGCAGTGCAGATCTGTGCCTCCTAATCTAACACACCCTTTCCCCTGACCCACTCAACACCACTGTAAGTTCCTCAGGAATGTTGACCGTTTATTCTTCTCCATAGATGCTGCCTGACCTGCTGAGTTCTTCCACTATTTTGTGTGTATTGCTTTGGAGATTTCCATCATTTGCAGACTTCTTCATATTCAGAAAGTTAATATTCCATTCTTAGTCTTGGCTATGTAGTATGCAGAATTGTAGTGAAATTCAAATTCATGGTTACAGGAGAAGTCACAGCTATAGTACTGATGAACTTCCTGCTTACTTAAATCAGTCTACCTTATACCTTTGACATTAGATCACCTTGCTATTCCTTGGGAATCAGATTAAGTTCCCAAGGAAAGTGTTACTCATTTTAGTTTTCAATCATTTAAAATAATATAAATGTATTATCACACTTATTCTTTATGTTCATGGAGCGCTGTTAGATGATGTCATACTTCAGTATAAAATATTGTAGAATTTACACAGGTCATAACTAATATTAAATAAATAAATTATCCAGAATGTTGACATTTTTATGAATTCCTTGAGATATTGCACCACAGGTTATGTAATCTTTTCCAAAATAAGTTCCAAAGAATAACATCACTGATTCTGCATCTCACTTGCAATGAGCTACCTAGATTTACAATAATTTGTTGATCTTTTGCAGTTCTCTCTGCTATTATTAAGAAGATTGGTGTTAAATATTTAAACACTTGAACAAAGCTTATAAGTACATAAATCCTTATTTATTTCATAATGGTGTAGCCAAAAAGTATAACTTACCATTATTAGATTTAGACTACACAATGCAGGTACCCTAAAATGACAACAATAAATAAAATGGAAGCATCTGTATATCAATCCTAGCATGCAGTCAAATAGAAATAAGGTTTTAAATTGTGTTAGAGCTGACAATTCAAAGGTATTTTTCAAACTACATAAAACTGGATGAAACAATATAATCAGCAATAATGTATTCAGAACTCTAAATGTTTGGGGAAAATACAGACCTTTCATAATTTGATTTAGCACTACTCAGGATACGACTTTAGAAAGTTCCCCAATATAAGACCATAAGAATATAAGACAAAGGAGCAGAATTACACCATTTGCCCCATGAATTCTGCTCAGCTATTTAACCCCTCCTAAAGAGGAAAAGCTGAAAATATCGAGCTTGTCAGGTAGAATCTGCAGAAAAATGAACAAGATTTAAACTTTCAGGCTAATAATCTTTAAATAAAATTTGTTTTTGAGATGCAGGAAGGAAAGGAATGGTGGCAGAGACAGCAATGGAGTCGGGCAGAATCCAGGAGTGCTGCAAAACAAAACTAATAGATCAAGCAAATCATAATCATGAGAAAGTCTGCAGATGCTGGAAATCCAAAGCAACACACACAGAATGCTAGAAGAAAAGAGCAGGTCAGGCAGCATTTATGGGAAAGAGTAAACAAGTTTTGGGCCGAGGCCTTTCTTCAGGAACCCAAGGAGGGTCTTGGCCAAAAATATCAACAGTTTGCTCTTTTCCACAGCTGCTGCCTGACCTGCTCATTTCTTCCAGCATCTTCTATGTTGTAATAGATCAAGTACATCAATAAAAACCAGTTCACCTCCTACAGATCTTTACATCTCCTTTGCTTGCTTGGAGAAGATAAACAGCTTAACAGAAGGTTCTAGATGAGTGAAATATTTTACTACCACGAAAGGAGGAACGGAAAGGATCAACACAAAATTCTTCGCATTTAGAAGCCATTGTTGGATTACGGTCCAGATTATTGTTTTTCTTCAGGTTTAGATTTTCTTTCTGCTTGTTTTTGGTCACCTATTTGTCTGTTAGTCTTTAATATCTTTGGCTTTGTGTTTCTGTATTTTTTCTTTGTAAGCTGGAAGTGTTGTGGCAGTGTAACTCATCACTTTTAGATGATGTGAATGTCACTGGCAATGTATTGTCCATCCCTGATTGCCCATGAAGTGGCCATTCTAAGCCATCTCTCAAGACTGGAAACAACCATGTTGGAAGCTAAATTGGGAACAATCACAGATTTTCTTCCCTGAACGGTGTTAGTGAACCAGTTTATGCAAAGTGTGTTACAAATGGAGATAAGCAAGCAAGAAACCACGTGCCAACATGAGGCCACCCTCAGGGTGAAGGAGCAACACCAGATATTCCTTTCTGGGTAGCCCAACCTGATGGCATGAATATTGATTTCTCTTTTCTGTAAAAAAATTACATCGCCTTCCCCTCTTCTTCTATTCCCCATTCTGACCTTTTAGCACTTCTCACGTGCCTCCACCCTGGGTCCCCTCCTCCTTCACTTTCTCCTATGGTCCAGCCTCCTCTCCTATCAGATTCCTTTTTCCGCAGCCCTTTAGCTTTCATACCCACCTGGCTTCGCCCATCACGTTAGTCTCCTGCCCCTCCCCTCATCATTTTATTCCAGCGGCTTCACCCTTCCTTTCCAGTCCTGAAGAAGGGTCTCAGCCCGAAATTTTGACCCTTTATTCATTTTCATAGATGCTGCCTGACTTGTTGAGTTCCTTCAGCATTGCTAAGGAAAAGTATAGCAAGCAGATTTCAATGTGAGAAACGTGATACAAAGAATAAAATTTTAAATATTTTTCAAGCTGTGAGAGACAAGAAACCATGATGAGCACAGGGATTGCCATGTTTGTGTAACTAATGACTAGAAGCATTAATTAAATAGAGTACTGTTTCTTACATCAAGCTTTTACCAGACTATATCTGGGATATGCTATTAAGTATTACACATCGGGAAAGATATACTCAAGAGTTTCAAATGTAAAGTAATCAAAATTATTCCAAGCTTTAAATAGTTAAATTAAGAATTAATGATGGTTGTTTTTCCTTGAGATTCAAAACTAAACAAATGAATCCAATGGTTAAAAGGAACAATCAAGTTTTCCACTCAGAAATACTGGAGAGGAAGGAGAGTACTGGCCTGTATTCCTTGGAGTTTAGAAGACTGCGGGGTAATCTTATTCAAGCCTCTGAGATCCTAAGGGAGCTTGAAAGGGTGGGTAGAGAGATGTTTCCACTAGTGGGCTAGACAGAAACAATAGGACATAGATGTAAAGTAAAGTCAAATTTATACTTGTGTGTAAAATCGACACCGTAGGTACGGTGTAGCCGCATACCCTACATCGTACCCGACGCCGTACCCTACCCCGTACCCTACCCCATAGCCAGGCGCGTACCTCCTCAAAAATGTAACTACATGTCACGGTGATGCAGACCGCAACAACTGTGATTAGTCCGCTTGGTAGCATCGCAATTCCTCCTACACTGTAATAGCTTCCCATTGGGCAACTGAAGGGCAGGGAAGGAACTCTGGTTGCAATTCTTTCCATAGAGCTTTACAGACCTCCGAAATTATGGAGGACCCTGTGCATGACGCCAGTTTGTAGCTAGCTGCTACAACCTCTTGACTTCCATCTGAAGCTAAAACTCGAATGGTGATTGCCAGTCACTGAGTATACTATGCGTACACTGATGAGAAATAAATGGTTGGAGACGATGAACCAAATCGTCAAATCTACCTGCCGACATTCAAAAATATTTGAAATGCATTTCCTCGTCCATGTCTCTTAGTGGCCGGACAAGCCCAGAAAATTCACCCTCCTTCAGTTTCAGTTGCCACTATTTGAGTTTGAGTGGCATAGAAGCTCCAATGCCAACTAGCATTTTGGCAGTGAATTGCAGAGCGACGCAGACACACCAACGCACAAGTATAAATGCTCACAACGGTGTAGCCCAATTGCGTAGGCTACAGTGTAAGCTAGTACGCACAAGTATAAATCAGCCTTTAGGAGTCAGTCATTTACATTTAAACTGCTTGAAAACTTCTTCCTTTGGAGGGTAACAAACACTCCAATTCTCTACCTCAGAGAGAGGTGGAGGCAAAATCATTAGAGATACTTCAAGTGGAGATCGATCTATCTGGAAGATCAAGGAATTGAGAGTCACGGGGAATAGGCACAGAAGAGGAATTGAGGCCAGTATAGATCACCCATGATCGTATTGAATGGCAGTGCAAGCTTGAGGAGCTTGCTGGCCTACTCCTGCTCCTTCTTTTCTGTGTGCTTGTGAACTGCCTTTCCAATGAATTTGTATGCTGCGTCCCTTCGAGATTGAAACAGATGTTTATATTCAGAAAGTACTGCAGATCCAAGATAGTGATGTTAAAGTATGTAAAAAAAAGTATAGATCTAATTAAATGAATCAAGATCTTCAAGTGGCTGAATGGTTTACCCTTGAATAGTCCTGATGAAGGGTCTCGGCCTGAAATAGCAGGTCTTCACCCTCTGCTGAGTTCATCCAGCATTTTGTGCGTGTTACTATGGTTAACCTTTGTTACATCTGAAACTAAATAAAATTACACATCCAGCAAACTCAACATGAATATTATGCAAAGAGAGAAGCCATGAACTACTTCAGTTGAGGCAGTCAAGGATAAACTACAAATGTACAGTATATAGCTTCAGCATAGCCACTTGATGCTGCACAGTTAGGTGTTTAAGGAAAGACATTATGGTTCTAGGTATTTATCTGAGTATTAATCAATCAAAAATTCCTAGAAATAATTTGACTTTATCAAAATAAACATTTTCTCCTTTCTTGAATGCTTCAGCACGCATTTCAACAGCTCTATTCAATTAATAAACACGCAGGCCTATGAATTATCTTTTTAGTCTGCCATCAGTATGAGTTCAGCAGTTAGCCTAACATACAGAAAAGTGGGGTGAGCATTTCAAGGAAATAATCATCCTCACAAATTTATTTGGCAGTTTATTCTGTACTTGATTTCTTTTATTAACTGAGCTCTAATACAGTCTTTCAGTTATTACACCGTGTATTGTATCACTTCAAGGGTAATATAATCATTGCACAGAAAATTAAACCCAAATACTAATCAAAATCCATGTATTTCTTATAACAAAACCTTTTTATTGCAATCAGTATTAATAACCTTCATTTTTTTTAAGTTGCACATTATTTGCAATTGCAAGACCTTGTTTAGCAGACAAATAAACAACCTACTATGATTCAGAGATGCTTGAAATGGGTGCAAATCTCAAGGGCAAAGCTATGCAAAGAGCATCTTTCTGCTTTCATCAAAGAATTCTAGGTCTATGGTTCTCACTTTGTCTCCGTTAGTTTGCTCTAACAAAGTATTGTCTAAATATTACTCATATGGTATAAAAATGTCCTCTATACATTTATATCTCTTACCCAATTTATAATTCACATTTTCAGAAAGGCATTCAGAGCTTATTTATTATTACTCTTAATAGGTCTTGATAATTAACATCTTGCCTGTAGCAAAAATACACAGAAAATATAAGGGCAGGAGTTGCAAATTAGTTACCCTCCCTTTTTCTGTCCTCTGAATTTTTCTGGCCTCTGGATAAACCTCTCAGGTTTGTTTTTATCCTCTTCTTTGACTTTGCTTTTTCTGAATGTTTCTCTTTGCTCTTCCAAACCATTATGACTACATAATAGTCATGCCATTTTAATGAGTTTTCTAGCAACCCACCTTCCCCACAGAGTTCCTCTAGCATTTTGTGTGTGTTCAACATTCAAAGCCATGTTATCAACAAAGAACATGTAAAATCGAAGGTTCAGAAAATCTACTTCCTTTGATAGTCTCTGAATTTTGGTTTTGCTGCAATACTTGAATCCAATGTTCTTTTTTCACTTTATAAACTCATTTTCTCTTTAATAATCATGAACATTAAATTTTGTCAATTGGCAACATTTTAGTTGATGTCTAATTCTGCAAAATTAATGTTTCTATTATAATGACAGCAGATGGAATAGCTCCATAGTTTATGAACCAGTATAGCTTATGTTAAAGGAGGTTTCTAAGACGAACATACCTGAGATCAAGATATATAATGGTTTCTGAGCTGTCTGTTAAATACATTTTCTACAGCTTTTCTTCAACAGATGCCAACCATAGATAAAAATGATTTATTCTTTGAACTTATAAAATGTTAACACCTTTCCAAAACAATTTCAAATAAAACTATAGAGAAACTAAATTCAACAATTCAGGAGTATTTCAATATGTGATTACCTTACTGGTTTGGTGGAATGTGTCTTCCAATTATAGTTGTTCTTACATCTACCCAGTAATAAACACACCTGCCATTGGTCAGCAGTTCACCAATAGCTATATTTCAAATGAATAGTATTAATAAAAGTTGACCAACACTGGTTAAATGCAGCCTACAATATTTAAAAGTGAGACAGGCTCTGTTTGGAGCTGGTGATGGCATTCATCATTCAACAGAAGCAAGCCTAGGAAACTACTGTAGAAAGAAAAAAAAAGAACTTAATTTGTCCTGAATATAGGAAAACTCTCCCTCCCACCCACTCTCCATTTTCTGTAGGGATTGCTCCCTCTGTGACTCCCCTGTCCATGAGTCCCTCCCCATTGGTATCCCTCCAGACGTTTATCCCTGAAAATGGGACACGTGATGCACCTGCCCTTTTACCTCCTCCCTCACTAACACATGGTCCCAAACAGTCCTATCTCCAGGTAAGATGACACTTCACATCAAGTAAGTTGAGGTCACCTACAGTATCTGGTACTCCCTTTGTGGTCTCTGCATTGGTGAGAGCATAGATCAGGGAACTGCTTTGTCGAGCACCTTTGCTTCGACTGCCACAGAAGGTGGGAGTTCCTGGTGGCCACCGATTTTAATTTGACTTCCCATTCCCATTCTGACATGTTGGCTAATGACTTCTTCTACTGTCACAATAAGGCCACACTCAGGTTTGAGGAGCAATACTTCATATTCCACAATATAGTCTCCAATGAATGAACATCAATTCTCTAACTTCCAGTAATTTCTCCCCTTCCCCTGTCTCTCTTTTTCCATTCCCAATTCTGGTTCCTTTCTCATCCCATCTCTTTTTCTTACCTGCCCATCACCTTCTTCTGGTGCTGCTCCCCCTTCCCTTTCTTCCATGGTCTACTGTTCTCTCCTGTCAGATTCCTTCCTCTTTCCCCTTCACCTCTTCCACCTATTTCCTCCTTCAGCTGGTTTCACCTATCACATCCAACCTTCTTATTCTGGCTTCTTTCCTCTTCCTTCCCAATCCTAATGAAGCGTTTCAGCCCAAAACTTTGACTGCTTATTCCCCTCCATGGATGCTGCCTGACTTGCTGATTTCCTCCAGCACTTGGTGTGTTTTTCAGTATGCAAAGAGTAAGGCAACTCAAAGGAAGTGGAAGACAATGATTAGGGAGGTCAATGCAAGGAGTTACATCCCAAGAACAAAGACTCTGTTGTAAAATCTCAGTATCCTCACACCAGCATTACGGTCAGGAATCAATTTTTAATTACAACATTCCATTGCTTGTACTACTGTTTAAGGTCCTGCCATATATAAAAGCCCTAAACCATATATTATGAGAGGCATATATTGGGTGAATGTGCGCAAATTTTTTTCTCAGGATTTGGGGAATCAGACAGGACATAGGTTTAGGGTTTGGTGGGTGGGGTGAGATTTAATAGGAACATAAGGAATAATTTCTTCAGCCAGAGGGTGGCCCATACATGGAATGAGCTGCCACAGGAAGTGGTTGAGGCAAGTACATTAAGAACAGTTAAAAGGGACTTGGACAGATTAATGGATGGATAAGATTTTGGGGGATACGGGCCCCAAACACAGGCCAATGGGGTGGTGTAGTAGCGTAGCCATCAGCTGTAAGATTGGTGTTTGTTTCAAAGATTCAAAGTATTTTTTGTATCGAAGTATGTGTGCAGTATACAACCCTGAGATTCGCCTTCCCACAAAAGATCATCAATGCGCCAAAAAAAAAGAACAAATACTGGAAATGCCACAAAATGAGCGAAAAGCACAGAATACAACACATCAAACCACACGGTCATCGAAACAGTGGAGGAATGTTCAGTTTCAGTTCAGTCTAGCTCTAAGTCATTCGTTGACACCAAGCCATAGAGCCAGTCTGCCCCGACCAAAGCTGCACAAAAAATCCCAGCGCGCTATGGTCTCCTTTCACATTCCAAACTCATACAGTTTAGGGCTTGTGAGCTGTGAACATGCTATGTTGGTGCTGTAAGCATTGCAGCACTTGCGGGCTGCCCTGCACAATCCTCGCTGTTTAGATCTGACACAAAGTGATGCCGTTCGCATATAAATGAGAAATGAAGCTATTCTTACATCTTTAAAATGGGTGAGCCACGTCTTCAAATCTGTACCCATCCTTTTTGATGTAAACCACTGAAAACTATTTACTGATCCTGATATCACTCATATATTGTGTTCTAAATCTCACATTGAAAGCAGTAACAGAATAAAAAGCATAGGAATGCGGTGGATATCAGATTCCAAGGCAGAGCATACAGGCCTAAACCAGATTAACTCAGATTAAAGACTAGTTTGCTGAGAAAGTGGCATGATTCTTGGATAGTTTGTATTGTTAGTGGAATTACATCCGCATAATTGCAGGATTTGCACATCATCCACAAACTAGCAGAAATAATATTCCAATGTGACTCCATTGTTTAAGCCAATGGATTGCAACTGAAATTGCTGGTGGAAGTAATGGGATAGTTATGAAAGTACCTTCCCGAGGGTTGTTGGTAAAGACATAGTTACAGGAACTTTGTTTCTTATGTCCTGGACTGGAAGTCAGAGGAAAAGAAATGGACACCAAAGATGCCTGAGGGAGATTTGTGGTGCTCACGATGTCATCCAAAATGAACACTAGCCCTGATGAGGAACGATCAGAAATTTGGTCCATTGACACTTCTAAATTGAATTCATACATGTCTTGTAACTGACCTATCAACAATGATGCAAATCATATGAGCAGCCCTGCTTCTTTCTGATAGGAAAGTCTATTCTATTCATGATTCATTCTCTTTTCTTGGCATAAACTCACAGTTCAATTTCCTAACAGCAAAGCCAGGTATGTGTTGTTGCTTGATGGCTACTGTCACTGCTGCATACTTGCTACGCAGGACTGTACATAAGCATATTGCATACACAATGTGGCATTTTGCACTTCACACAGTCAAATTTAAATTGTATTTAGCAGCTGATTTTCCTTTACAAGTCAATCTTGTAGCAAGCAAAAAAAGTGCACTTTGCAGTTGAATTTCTAGGCACAAAAATCTTTAAACTGTCAAGTGTTAAACTGATATGTCCTTGAGCAAGATTCTCTTCTTGATTCCCCACTGTTTTGAGCAGGGGGCTGCATCTCTGCACCTTTGGCCTTGTTTTACCTCTGAGGAGTACAGAGCAGCCTGTATTTAAAATGAGAGCCAAACTCTCTGGAAAATCTTTTGCTAGGTTTTATTTTTTTGGAGATTTGGTGAGTCATTCCAATCCACGGGCATAACACTTTCAGCAGCAGGAGATGTGCTGCTCAGTAAGTTATTACAGGGTAATTTTTACCACATTTGCACATTCATAATGTGGTTAACATGCATTTATCACTGGATTTAATGTGTCCTGGCAGAAGCTAGCATTCAGTTACCAGTCCTTGGCACATGGTACAACTGTAACTCCTTCCAAATGTTATAAATGAGGTACTGACTTGACAGTGATGCTTAGGTCATTTAGTTCCACTTTTATGCAGACATACTTTGAGCTCTTGAGAAGGGCGGCTCATTGACTTCAAGTGGAAAACCAGCTGCATGCAACTTATGACATTTATAGCGAAGTGGCTTTTGAGAGTCAAACAAATGAAGCATACTTCACCATCGCTCTGCCTCTTTTTAGCTCAAAATTACAATTGTGGCCCTACTTACAGCATAGAATTGAAGTAGGCTTTCTACCAGAGATCCTTAGACCGCTGAAGCCTACTCACAAACATTCCAAGTAAAGTTCTGGACATTTACTTTCGGAAGAGACACAAGTTCTACCAGCTTGCTCTGGGGATGGAATTTAAATTGGCTTATTATTGTCACAGGTTCTGAGGCAATCATTAAACAATGCATCGAGGTAGTACAAGGTAAAACAATAACACAAAACAGAATAAAGTGCAGCAGGTGTTGAGGAAGAAAAGGGATGGTTAGGATGATAGCTGCAGGAAAAAGGCTGTGCAGGTAGACAATAAGCTGCAAGATCAAAATGAGGAAAATTTTGAGTTCAAGAGTCAATCTTAACATTCTTAAGAGATGACAAGTTGCTCCTTTGCTTGAGGCACATCAGAACAAAAATCTGCTATGTGCTCCCTCAGGTCTTTCTCCTAGTGGGTACAATACTAGAAACTTCTCACCTGTGGCTTACCCAGTGTATGCATAAGGAACACCTGTCACACTTGATGTCATCATTAGAAGTGGTTCGAATTTTATATTAGTACTCTTTTAAAAGCGTTGTCTTAGTATTGAGGTGCAAAGATGTCACTGAGTGGGAAAGAGCGCAAAGGAGATTTACAAGGATATTTCCAGGATTCGAGGACCTGAGGTACAGGAAAAAGTTGAACAGGCTAAGATTTGATTTCTTGAATTGTAGAAGACTGAGAAGTGACCTTATAGAGGTTCATAAGATCAAGAAGGGCTTAGAGTGGGTAGTTGCACACAGTCTGTTTTCGCAAGGAAAGGGGATCAAAAACTAAAGGGTATAGTTTCAGTGTTTAACAAGGGAAGGTTTAAAAGTGACCTGAGGGGTAGCATCTCCATGCAGAGGGAGGTACGCATATAGAATGAGCAGCCAGAGCTGTGGCTGAGGCAGGTACAATGACAATATTTAATATACACCATTACATGGGTAGGAAAGGCTTTTAGTTAAATGGCACAAGTTAGTAGCTGTCTTGTTCAGCGCGTATGTATGAATTGAGCTAAATTGAAGGCTATGTTTCCTTGCTCTAATACGCTACTGCCATGTCTGGAATGAGAATGGCAAGGTATCTGACCAAATGTCCATATAAAGGATTATGAGGACTACTGAGAGGGTCATCCGAGTCTCTCTTCCACCCATCAGAAATATTTATCTGAAGTGCTGCATATGCAGGGCCCTTAACATTGTCAATGATCCTTCTCATCCATCCAACAATCTCTTTGACATCACCACCTCACCCCTACCACTCTCCGGCAGGATTTACTGTAGAATTAAGATAAAAGCTATTAGGATGGGAAACAACATCTTCCCCCCAGACTACTGAACTCCTGGCAACCACTCAGGTCTCATCACATACAAAGCCCCAGTGGCATTATACAGTTTACTTTTAATGTGTGTTATAAATGCACCTTATTATTTGTTCATTTATTTGTGGTAATATTGCATTATGTGTTGTGTGTGTGAATTATACATACTGTATTGTGCACTGTGATCAAGAGGAACTTTGTCTCATTTGGTAATATACATGTAAATGACAATAAACTAAACTTGAACTTGACTCTATTAATAATATAGCTGTGTACCTTTGTCACTACTTTGGAGATAGTAATTTAATAGCATGATTTTGCATTGCACTCAATGTACACTTACTTACGGAGAAAGTTGGAGCATTTGCTCTTTGACTAGCAGCAATGATGTTCTCATTTCTTCATTGGCAGTGTTTTCGCTCTGTTGGGGAAGGGAAGGGATGGTTAGGATGATCACAACTGATGCTCTTTGCTCTTTCATGCTAAAGTGAGAAATAAGGGACAGTGGGAATTATACCATCTGGAGGTAGTAGAAGCACAAAGCCAAGCTGAAATGTCAGCATTAATAATAATAAGAAGGATGTCTGTTTCTGGCACAAAAGGAATCTACATAACAACAACTTGCATTTATATGGTTCCTATTATTTAATGCACTATCCTTTTGTTGTGCTTTAACAGGAGTATTATCATACTTAACTTAGTCAGAAGTTTTGAGAGGCATCTTAAATGAGGAGAAATCTGCTTCCAAAATTCAGTGTAAATTTCAGGAGCAAAGTGAAATACAATGCTGTTACAATATTATGCATAACGTGTTGTGTTTTACTGAACGTTTTCAGGTCTCTGTTCCTGCAGACAAAACTGAACCTTTCACTCGCTCTTGGAAGAGAACTGACCAAAAACAGGCTACTTTTTTTTGTGTGGTAAAACTGAACGAAAATGCAGCTTTAGCAGATGGAGACAGGTTGGGAACAGGAGAGCAATATTTGTAGAAAGCATTGAGATTGAATTTCTGATTCTAAAAGGTGCATAACTTACCTTCAAGTATAATAGATATCATACTCCAAGTAAAGGTCAGACTGCCTAACAAAATAAAAATGCAATCAGAAAAATAAATACTAATATGCAAGAATCCATTTGGTACTTTGCTTTTTTTTCCATTAAAACCATTCTGTTCATTTTAAGCAAATTAAACCTTTCTTGTGTCCAAACACTGATGGTTAGGGATATGAGCAGGCTGAGGATCAAGGAGTCTAGTGAGGGCCAGGAAAGCAATCAGGTGCATGAGGTTGGCTAAAGATAAAACATGGTGATAGGCTGGTCAAGAACAGATTGTGTGTGGGGTGGGGACGATGGATGCAATCTGTTTTGGAAGTGCAGTAGTGCTCATAACAAAATAATGGGGCCCAACAGTACCCAGCAGTGGTGTGAATGAGATGCAATGTATGGTGAGAGTGAGCATGAAGAAAATTCTGGGATTTTTCTATCAGGATATGCTGGAAAATTTACAGGTCAGGTTCTGTAACTAGGATAAGATGGTCCCATTTGGGTCCGTGGAAGTAAACCTTAAATATCATATTAAGGCCTGCTTCTCTGGTCATGGGTCATGAATGCACAACAAATTGGTGGAAAAGAAGCTTGCAAATTCCTAAGATCCCGAGAGCAATGCTGTCTGGAGTTTAGCCATCAGGCACTTAGCACCTGGTAGGGTCACCCGTGGTGAAAGGTGCAAGGGGGAGGTTCCCAGACAAAGAGCAAACCAACCAAGACCTCAGTGATGGAGCCCGTGGAAGATGATGACCCTTCACAACAGCAGTGAAGGGTCCCCAGTCATCTTGCACCCCATGCCATTGGACCCTGACACTGATCTGTCAAGGACCACGTGGTCGCTCCCTGGGTATCAGCCTTCCCACATTAAACAAAGTCACACACAGGTGTTCCTCATGAAGGGAATCTACCCTACCATCCCAGATTATGTGGATCCTGGATTGGCCTCTACAGCCACCTGAGGACCCATCAAGAGAAGAACAAAAACTCGAGTGATCAAACTACTTCTACTGCTTAATCAAATATTCCTGTTTAAAGATTTTCCGTTGGAAGCATGGAATAGGTATGGTTGTTTTTCAATATGGCTTGTGTGTGCTTTCCAAGACACTGCTCTGAGAGACTTACATGTACTAGCCCTCCTGCTCATGTTTGATGCCTAATGTTCAAACATGTGAGAAAGTGTGATATGAGTTACAGTTGAGATGATGCCTTACCAACAATACAAAAAAAAGTATTTTTATATACTATCTTTAGCTTAGCAAAATGTACTAAGTTCATCAAGAAAACAAATTTGACACAAGGAGGCATTAATCCAGATGACCAAAAATGTGTTTGAAAATTTTTGGTTAACTGGAACAGTGGACAGTGAAAAGTCTGAAAGGTGTTGGTTGTGGTGGCTGTAATTCATTTTGGCAGAATAAGGGGAACAATTTTTTTTCTCCACCTTGTATTTGAGAGAAGCGACTTTTAAGTTTAAAAATGTGATCAGCTGAAATAATGAAAAACAAATTTGGCACCAAGGACTGCTTGCCAATCAGAAGGAACATTACAGACATTGTGGATTTGAAGATATTGAATAAATTACTGCATAATATTCATGCAAGTTTCTGTCAGTTATTAAAATAATACATCTGTCATATTTGTCATGTTAATGTCTCACCTGTTCTGGACGACATGCTGGAAAGCGGAGATATCCATAAGGTGAACTGAAAGATCATTGATCCCTGTACTCCAGTTACTTTCTTCATGCAAAAAAGATAATATCAAAGGACTTAGGAAATTATGGATTATTTTTGGCTTTTTGACCAATATGTTGTGTACCAAAACTAATAGCTTTTCAAAGACTGATTGTTTTGGGAATTAACTGTGGAAAGCTCCATTCTAATAATTTGGGGTTTATTGGATTGGCACGATTAACCAATGTATTCTTTGGATGTTATACATTTTACTTTCAGCATGACAGAGAGTTCAACATGTCAATGAAGAATTATCTATTGCTACTTAACAGGTCAAATGCCTTTTCTTTGTCAATGAAGAAATGACATGAATGTGTTTCATAGGAAAATATACATAATTTGTTTATAATTCAAATATTATTCTATCATTTTTATTTTATGGGGTGGTGTGCCCCATGAGCTTCATGCTTTCCTGTAACAAAGAAACGTCCCAAAATGCAAACTGAATCTGCGGACGAGAAGTGTATCAAAATGCAAATATTTCTGAAAGGGCTCACAATTGGATGCACTTTTGCCTTGATTAATTAACTCATTGCAAAGCTCATTACTTCTGCAGCTAAAATAATTTCACAGCGTTTACCGTGGCATTATTTCTGCAAGGATGTTTTGACTCTAAAAATTTAGGATACTCACAAGGAAGGAATAAAAAGTGCAGTTGGACACCGTAAATCATGCTGCAAGCAAAAAAAAAGCATAATTTTGCTGAACACAGACTACAGCTAAATAAAAGAACCAGAAAGCAAACGAAATAAAGTGTAAGGTTGTGCTGAACAGTTCAGAAGTCAATGTACTTTGCTAACGATCACCTAGAAAGAATCCACCTGAACATTATTTCAAGTAAAACATTTTTATTCTTAAGATAAATACATCTGGATTGCATAGGCTCCATACAAGTGTTTACATAGATTGTCTAAATATATTATGTATAAAGATTAATAGTCTTTACACTCTTTATTGTTAATGTACATAGTAAGTTAAAGCACCCACAAATGCAGGTCTGAACTCAAATATAAAAAAGTTCATCTTATTTCTCAAGCATTGGAGTTAATTAAATGATCACATGATAAGCTGTGAGCAAATGTCAATTAAATCTTTAGTAGTTGAGAAGTGAGACCTTGCATAAAGGAGAAAAGTAAACAATCCTTTTTTTTTCATAAAGAACATTTTGTTCTTATACCTACATATTTCTGTGTAAGGCTAATTATATGGTAATCAAGAGGCTCTTGGTTATACTTTACTGGTGTTTCACTCAACATAATTTCACATAGCGAAAACATGGTATAAAACAAAACCAGATGACCAAGTGGAGTTTTTGCTTGCATGCAATGTCTTCAACTGTAATTTTACACTGTAAAGTGCTAAAAAGCTCATTCAATAAAATACATTTGGTATTCACCAAGGCTAGTCTAAATCTCTTTTGCAAACATTTCAGGTTTGAAAATTGGTCTTAAAGGAAAACAGCTGATGGAAAAAAATAAAGGTATTCCAGGTGCTACTCAAACAGCTAACAATCTGACATTTGGCCCTGATATTTATGGAGGAGGTGTGTGTCTGCAGACAGACATCCTGGGAATGTGGAGGTCTTGCCACATTTAGAGGCAAGTCCCCATTAGCATTTTTTTCACTCAGTTTCTTGTCCGGAAGTTAGTGAAATTGACTGGCACTGAAGAGGAAAACTTGTCCTCGAAGGCTGAAACTTCATACTGCTGCAAACTATCTCTGGCAATGGAAGTCAAGAGAATAATGATTGTTGCACTGGTGCTAAGAACTTGGCAGTGATGAGTGAATGAGGTAAGTATCAGTAGGGGAGTTGGTTGGGTGCAATGGGGAGGTCGAGTAAGGTACCAATGTTCTCAGGGTAGAACTGAAGTCAGGTAGGCAATTACAATAGAGTGAAAATAAATCACAGGGAGATTAGTGAAAGAGGTGGTGCTAAAGGAACCAGAAAATAAACCCTTGTTCTTGTTTTTGGTTTACAGAGCCAGGCGAATTCTATAATGTCTCCAATGTACCCCATCAATTGCCGATGCATCTGAGTCCATGGAAAACAAGAGCTCTAATGAATAGTGTTTCCTTTATGGATACCACTTCTCCAGAGTAGGTTAGTCATTTGTTCCCAAAGCTGCTTCAAGTATTTTTTTAAAATGTAGATGCTGCAAATCTGAAACAAAAACAGAAAATGCTGGAAATTTAGCAAGTTGGGCAGCATCTCCAAATGAAGGAACAAAGTAAGCATGACAGGTCAAAGTTTGGATGGAAGGTCTTCAACCTGAAGTATTCAATGTGTTTCTTTTTCCACAGATGCTTCCTATCCTCCTGCATTTTCCAGTATTTTCTGTTTTTAGTTCCTCTTCAATTAAATCAGAAGTAGATGTGTTTACACTGGATTGAATTCAGGTTTTATACCGGATAAATTCAACACCAGGACCCCCTTCTAATTGGCTCAAAATTTATTACCTTTTATCACAGTGTGTTTTCGCTGAAAATATTTTTAACACTATGATCAGCTTAAATGATTATTACTAGGCAACCTAAGCATATGAACTAACCTATGCAGGTGAAATATTGACTATCTATGAGTTACATCGCAATGACTCAATGCTGGGTCCAAACTATGTGGTACATCTGTGATATAGCAGCTCCACAGAGGTAGTATCAATGCCTGTGTAGTATTAATGCCTCTGTAGTATCAATGCCTGTGTAGTATCAATGCCTGTGTAGTATCAATGCCTCTGTAGTATCAATGCCTGTGTAGTATCAATGCCTGTGTAGTATCAATGCCTCTGTAGTATCAATGCCTCTGTAGTATCCAAGGCATCTTCAAGAAGCAGTGCCTCAGAAAAGTGGCTTCCATTATCAAGGATCCCCACCACCAGGACGTGTCCTCTTCTCATTGTTGAAGAAGGTACAGAAGCCTGAAGGCACACACTTAACAATTCAGGAACTGTTTCTTCGCCTCTGCCATCTGATTCCTGAATGGACATTAAACCCATGAACAATGATTACTACTTCTCTTTTCAATTTCAGTTTTTGCACTACTTCTGGACCCAGGGTTGAGATTTTTGATTGGAGAAAGGCTAACTTTAAGGAGATGCGAAAGGATTTAGAAGGAGTGGATTGGGACAATGTGTTTTATGGGAAGGATGTCATAGAGAAATGGAGGTCACTTAAAGGTGAAATTCTGAGGGTACAGAATCTTTATGTTCCTGTTAGGTTGAAAGGAAAGGTTAAAAGTTTGAGAGAGCCATGGTTTTCAAGGGATATTGGAAACTTGACTTGGAAAAAGAGAGATAGCGGCAATAAATATAGGCAGCATGGAGTAAATGAGGTGCTCGAGGAATATAAATAATGTAAAAAGAATCTTAAGAAAAAGATTAGAAAAGCTAAAAGAAGATACGAGGTTGCTTTGGCAAGTAAGGTGAAAATAAATCCGAAGGGTTTCTACAGTTATATTAATAGCAAAAGGATAGTGAGGGATATAATTGGCCCCTTAGAGAATCAGAGTGGACAGCTATGTGTGGAGCCAAAAGAGATAGTGGAGATTTTAAACAATTTCCTTTCTTTGGTATTCACTAAGGAGAAGGATATTGAATTGTGTAAGGTAAAGGAAAGAGATAGGGAAGTTATGGAAACTGTGATGATTAAAGAAGAGCAAGTACTGGGTGCTTTTAAGGAATATAAAAGTGGGTAAGTCTCCGGGTCCTGACAGGATGTTCCCTAGGATCTTGAGGGAAGTTAGTGTGGAAATAACAGGGGCTCTGACAGAAATATTTCAAATGTCATTAGAAACGAGGATGGTGCCAGTGGATTGGCAAATTGCTCATGTTGTTCCATTGTTCAAAAAGGGTCCTAAGAGTAAACCTAGCAATTATTGGCCTGTGAGTTTGATGTCAGTGGTGGGTAAATTGATGGAAAGTATTCTTAGAGATGGTATATATAATTATCTGGATAGATAGGGTCTGATTAGGGACAGTCAACATGGATTTGTGCGTGGAAGGTCATGTTTGACAAATCTTATTGAATTTTTTGAAGAGGCTACTAGGAAAGTTGACGAGGGTAAAGCGGTGGATGTTGTCTATATGGACTTCAGTAAGGCCTTTGACAAGGTTCCACACAGAAGGTTATTTAGAAAGGTTCAATCGTTAGGTATTAATATTGAAGTAGTAAAATGGATTCAGCAGTGGCTGGATGGGAGATGCCAGAGAGTAGTGGTGGATAGCTGTTCATCAGATTGGAGGCCGGTGACTAATGGTGTGCCTCAGGGATCTGTACTGGGTCCAATGTTGTTTGTCATATATATTAATGATCTGGATGATGGGTTGGTAAATTGGATTAGTAAGTATGCCGATGATACTAAGATAGGTGGAGTTGTGGATAATTAAGTAGGTTTTCAAAGCTTGCAGAGAGATTTAGGCCAGTTAGAAGAGTGGGCTGAAAGATAGCAGATAGAGTTTAATGCTGGTAAATGTGAGGTGCTACATTTTGGTAGGACTAATCAAAATAGGACATACATGGTAAATGGTAGGGCATTGAAGAATGCAGTAGAACAGAGGGATCTAGGAATAATGGTGCATAGTCATAGCCATAGTCATAGTCGTACGTTATCGATCCCGGGGGAAATTGGTTTTCATTACAGTTGCACCATAAATAATTAAATAGTAATAAAACCATAAATAGTTAAATAGTAATATGTAAGTTATGCCAGGAAATAAGTCCAGGACCAGCCTATTGGCTCAGGGTGTCTGACCCTCCATGGGAGGAGTTGTAAAGTTTGGATGGCCACAGGCAGGAATGACTTCCTATGACGCTCTGTGTTGCATCTCGGTGGAATGAGTCTCTGGCTGAATGTACTCCTGTGCCCAACCAGTACATTATGTAGTGGATGGGAGACATTGTCCAAGATGGTATGCAACTTGGACAGCATCCTCTTTTCAGACACCGCCATCAGAGAGTCCAGTTCCATCCCCACAACATTATTGGCCTTACGAATGAGTTTGTTGATTCTGTTGCTGTCTGCTACCCTCAGCCTGCTGCCCCAGCACACAACAGCAAACATGATCGCACTGGCCACCACAGACTCGTAGAACATCCTCAGCATCGTCTGGCAGATGTTAAAGGACCTCAGTCTCCTCAGGAAATAGAGATGGCTCTGACCCTTCTTGTAGGCAGCCTCAGTGTTCTTTGACCAGTCCAGTTTATTATCAATTCGTATCCCCATGTATTTGTAATCCTCCACCATGTCCACACTGACCCCCTGGATGGAAACAGGGGTCACCAGTACCTTAGCTCTCCTCAGATCTACCACCAGCTCCTTAGTCTTTTTGACATTAAGCTGCAGATAATTCCTTGAAGGTGGAATTTCATGTGGATAGGGTGGTGAAGAAAGCTTTTGGTTTGCTGGCCTTTATAAATCAGAGCATTGAGTATAGGAGTTGGGATGTAATGTTAAAATTGTACAAGGCATTGGTAAGGCCAAATTTAGAGTATTGTGTACAGTTCTGGTCACTGAATTATAGGAAAGATGGCAACAAAATAGAGACAGTACAGAGAAGATTTACTACATTGTTACCTGGGTTTCATCACCTAAGTTACAGAGAAAGGTTGAATAAGTTGGGTCTTAATTCTTTGGAATGTAGAAGGTTGAGGGGGGACTTGATAGAGGTATTTAAAATTATGAGGGGGATAGATAGAGTTGACGTGGATAGGCTTTTTCCATTGAGAGTAGGGGAGATCCAAACAAGAGGACATGAGTTGAGAGTTAAAGGGCAAAATTTTAGGGGTAACATGAGGGGGAACTTCTTTACTCAGAGAGTGGTAGCTGTGTGGAACGAGCTTCCAGTAGAAGTGGTAGAGGCAGGCTCGATATTGTCATTTAAAGTTAAATTGGATAGCTATATGGACAGGAAAGGAATGGAGGGTTATGGGCTGAGTGCAGGTCGGTGGGACTAGGTGAGAGTAAGCGTTCGGCACGGACTAGAAGGGCCAAGATGGCCTGTTTCTGTGCTGTAATTGTTATATGGTTACTTATCTTAATGTAACTATTTAATATACATGTACATACTTACTGTAATTCAGTTTTGTCTAATTTTATCACGTATTGCATTATACTGCTGCTGCAAAGTTAACAAATTTCACAATATGTGCTGGTGATATTAAACCTGAATCTGCTTCTGATGTATTGACATTTAATGACGGTTAAAAAAAAGATGATGCTTCATTTAATAAGTCGTATGGAAGTTCGAATATTGACTATTTCACATAATGTTTGCCTATACCAATATGCCTTGATTCATAAAATGTCATTTCCCAATGAGCCTACTCATAAAAATTTAGACTTTTGTGTGTATAATGGGGTTATCCAGCCTATTGCAGGTCGCAGGTGTGAAGCTGTTTATCTAAGTACCTTTTGAATTAGATGTGTTTTCTGCCTTCACCGCATTTCCAAGCTAAGATTTGCAAGCACCATCATTCTTTAAATAAAAGGTTTTATCTTAATAACCCCCCAATTAAGTTATAACTTGGTCCTCCAGCTATCATCTCCTCTGTTCATGCAAATACTTGTAGGTCCTCGCTGTTCTTCAAGCTAGGCTTTACGTTCCTTTATGCTTCAATTAAATGTTTGTGTCCTCTACTGAAGTAATAAAAAAAGGTACTATTAAATGATACATATTACAAATGAACGTCAGAGTTCAAATATTACTGTCGGATTAAAACTATTGAGCAAAGCTTAAACTGGAATAGAATTCCATCAGAGTCGCTGAGGGTCCAAGATTAAAAAAAAGTTTCACACACTTTGTGTTTGATATTACATGGAACATAATGTGGGGAATTGTCAAAATGATTAAAAACAACATTAGTGGAGTTTGATTTAAGTATGTTGAATGTACAAGTCCTCTAAGAAGTCTACAAACCTGTCGTGGGTTGGAGACCTGCGTGCCTCGGTGACTTGGAGAGCTGTGCTGGGTGGAGCCAAAGCTTTATGGTCGCCCATGCCAAACAGGTCAAAGGATAGAGGCCAGACTAAGAGTGGTCCACCAGTCTTCCAGGTTTAGCGGTTCAGCTCAGGGTTAAGAACCCTGACTGGTAAAACAAAATTGTTAATGAAACAAAAACGAAGAATCCTTCTATTTGTACGAAGAGTGTGATGGTATTGCTGACTCTCCACCCGAGGCTTGCATGACTGACAGTAGTGAAAACTGAAAGGAAGTTACTGACACAATGAAGGAAGCTCTGAACACCAGGGCAGTAAGTAAGTAATGTGCGAGTACTCACATCCATACTTAAAGTTTAGCAAATGGGAAGTGGTGTCCAGGTAAGTACTGTTTTTCACATGCAGGAAAGTCAAAGTCAAGTAGCACAAATAAGAAACTGCCTGAAACCAACACAGCATCTAGCATTTTTCAAACGAAGATATGCAATATATAAATAAATGATTTACAAGGATGAGACCAGAACTTAAAGGTTATACCTATCAGAGAAGATTGAATAGACCAAGACCCCTCTCTCTGGAAAGGTGAGCTGATTGATGTTTTTAAGATAATGAAAGCTTTTGACAGGGTAGAGGTAGTTCCACTTGTGGGAGAGATCAAAACCAGGAGCTACAAATAAAATGAAATAATAAACTCAATAGAGAATTTGGGTAAAAGGACGTCGTCCAGAAAGAGATTAGACTGTGGAAATTGATACCACAAGAGTAATTGAGGCATCCAGCATGCATGTATTTAAAAAGAAGATAGAGAAACACAATGTTGATAAAGTTATGCTGTTGAAGTGAAGGACTTCGGAGGACAATGATGAATCACAAACACAGGTATGGACAGCTTGGGCTGAATGACCTCAATCAATGCCACATATCCCACACATAAACGAACACAGTTATCAACAAAATTATGTCCATTATTTGTACCAGACAACAGATTTAAGATTTTGGAGAGCTGAACAGAATATCAAATGTTATCAAGCTAGATTATTGAATCCAATTTGAAGATGTTAAGATTATAAGTTTCTTCTGCACAAATCCAGCTAACATTCATGGAGAACAATGGCAGGGACCTTGCATACAAGATGGCACTGGTGACCAATGGTGATGTCTTACAGGCAGCACACTAAACTACTATATACTCTGCAAGATATAGTTCTTCTGAACTGTGATCACTGCAGTCTGCAGTCTGTAATTTCCCTTTAAGCAATGTACTTTTGAATCACTTGAGCTTACTGGCGATTTTCCTATCTCCTGAGAGATCTGTCAAACTAGACTCTCAAGAATGCAGGTACAGCTGGGGTTGCCATTGCTGGAGCAAGATACTGTGTTGAGGCCTGACAGTGGGAGACAAACTCATGTTTAACTCCTTTACTCTGCACTGATAAAGTATTGAGCAAGATTAAAATCACTTAAGCTTAGTGCGGAAAACAGACTGGTGTTCAGCACTATCTGCCTGTGTTTGATTGCTCTCCCTCTCTTTTCACCACTACCTTCTGACAGGACATGCAGGAGACTTGGGTCCCATGCTGCCAGGTTTGGGAGCATTTGTTACCCTGCAGCTATTGGCCTCCTGGACCAGCTTCTCTTGCCTCAGCACTGAACTGACTTTGTAGCAGTGGACTCACTTTCAGGGACTCTGTTCATGTTCATGTTCTATGTGTTACTTGTTTACTTCTTTATTACTATAGGCACAGTTTGTCCTTTTTTGCACATTGTATGTGTGCGGTCTTTGTTGTGTGTGATTTTTTTTTACATGGATTTTGTTGTGTTTCTTTGTTTTGTGAGTGCCTGCAAGAAGATGAATATCAAGGTTGTATATGGTATATATATTTTGGTAAGAAATTTGAACTTCGATGTAAAAGCCAGATTTCTTCAGCAAACTGTAAACTTCTACTTATCATGGGGAAGTTCAGAAGCTCCATCTGCTCTGCTGATCGCCAGTCTTAAGACGAGCATGTTCTACCTCTGAACTGCTCATGGACACTGTTAAGTAAGTGTGAGTGTCTACAGATATCCCAGGATGCCACGCTGATGTTGCGGTTAGCGCGACGCTATTACAGCTCAGGGCATCAGAGTTCAGAGTTCAGAGTTCAATTGCAGTGGCCTCCAAGTAGTTTGTACATCCTTCCCATTGAATGGGTGTGTTTTTCCCAGGTGGTCCGCTTTCCTCCCACAGTCCATAGACATACTGAGTGGGATAATAGGTCATTGTAAGTTGTCCCATTATTGGATTGGGGTTGTGGGTTATTGTTAGGCGGCATGGCTCAAAGGGCCAGAAGGGCTAATTCCATGCTGTATCTCTAAATAGTTAAGCTTATGCTGTGAGACCAGCTCACTGAAACTGCGTCAGTAGAACGGCCAAAGGGTCAAAGACCAAAGTCGCAGAAACAAGACCCAACAGGTCAAAGACTGAAGTTGGCAAATCTGGAGGTCAAGGCCTGAAGGCTGAGCCTGTGAGTTCGAGCCAAGGACCAGAGTTTGGAGGTCCAATGTGTGCAAGTCTGGGGCCCAGGACTGGAGGCCCAGGGGTCTGTGTGTCTGAGGGTGTGGGTGGGAAAGAGGTCTGTTTTGCTGGTGTTACTTGTTTTGAAGCTGTTATTACTACTTGTGTTGTTCCCCTGAACATTGTGAGCATGCTATGTTGATGCCAGAAGGTGTGATGACACTTGTGGTCTGATCCCACGCCAGCCCTCCTTGGGTGTGTTGATTACTAATACCAATGACAAATTTCACTGTACTGTATGTTGTGAAAAATAAAGCTGAATCGGAATTTGTGTTGGAGGATGGAGTCAAGGGCAAGGTGATTTTAAAATATTCAGTTGTTTTTTAGTGTGCTTCTATTATACTAAAATATTCTAGGCTTTTTCATTTATTTCAAAGAATTTTAAATTATTTTATTTGTTTTTTAAATTTTAAATTGTCCTTGGATGTCATTGGAAGTTTGTAACATTTGCAAACATCAAATCTCTTTGATAGGTCTGTTGACAGTGGAGGTGACAGATCTCAGAACACAGAATTTGCTTTTTAAAATTAGAAATAAGTTCCTGAGGGGTCTTGATAAGGTAGATGTGGAAAGAATGTTTCTTCTTGCAAAAACATTTTATTAGGTCACCCTTTCAGAGAGGGAGGCCTGGGTTGTATCATCTTTACTGATAGGTATGACTACTCATTTTTGGTATTCATCCTTGTGGATCAGTGATACTACAGATCAAAGTCTGATAACACTAGATCCAGTGTTGATAGTAGTCTAGAACTGGAGTCATTGTTTGAAAATAAGTGATCACCCACTCAAGATCACCTGAGGCTGAACTTTATTTTTCGATTCCACAGAGTCACAGAATTATACAGTATAAATTAGAGGGATATGGGCCAAATAAAGTTTTTGGTCCCACCAGGTTGCCCATTGAAGCATCAAGGAGTCTTACTTCACTGTATTTGGCTCATGTCCCTCTAAACCTCAGGTCCTCAAACTTTGGAACTGTTTTCCTCAAAGGGTGCTGAATGCAGAGTTTTTGAATATTTTTAATGCAGAGGTAGATAGATAACTGTGGGAAAAAAGACACAGAAGTAATGAGATACTACATGTAAATGGAAATGCAAAGTTGAGGTTACTACCAGATTGGCTATGATCTTAATAATGGGCAGAGGAAGCTCAAGGGAACTTAATTCATATATGATCACTGTAGACTGTTCTGACTCTGTTATCATCTAGGAGCCAGCTTTCTGAATATACCCCTTGGCATTTACCCCAACTAAAGGCTGCTTTCAGGTTCAGGTGACTGGCAAACTCAGGCAGCTCACTGGTCAGGGAAAATTCTGGCCCATTTAATACCTGAGTTCCACGGTGCTTTGCACCGAAAAAAAAACGTTACGTGGCATTTTGTGATAAATATTCAATGTGTATTTTCAAGTAAATGATAGTAAACAATTCATTTATCATTTTTAACACATTTTAGCTTTTAAGTCAAAAAGTAGTGAACTAGAAATTTATCTTTGGTAGTAGCATCTAACCAGCCTGCCTCTTTTCTGGCCTATTTGATATTCAATGCTAATGGAACCAGTTTTGCTAATACCCCTGATTTTGCACAGCTGTGAGAGACAAATTTCTATTCTTGTAGCTCTTGCAATTTAAAATGCAAGATAAACATTTAATCTTAACATACAAAATAAAATAAATTAATCTTGAAATTTAATTAATCTAGAAATTAATTTAAGATTAAGACAGCTTTACTTTCAGGTTTCAACAAAGATAATGCATTACAATTAAGCAACATATCTACAAAGACAAAACAATATAATTAAACAATTTATATCTTTTGTTTCTGTGGCCTAATACTAGTAAGATGAAAATAACAATATAGTTTGCATTTTACGGTACATAACAGTTGAGATAAAAACTACAAGAAATGTTTCTTGCTCTGGTAAAATAGCAAATTTCAAGTCCAAAAACCACTGTGCTGTGGTTGCATGTCTCTTTAGGACTTCAGCTGGAATAGAACAAATGTTAATGCCTCCAATAAAATATTTTTCAGATTGTGTATCAAAATAAAATGCAAATTAGAATTAATTTACAACTTTGCTTAATCAAAGACCCCATCTTTACATCTTTACATCCTCACTGAAATCATTATTGTGACAGGGTTGTGGTGTTTTAAATCAATTAAATTGCCAATTAAGAAATCTGTGTCTCTCCACATTCTTATACAACTATTTTCTGCTCATGAATGGAAAATACACCAGGCCAGCTAAAAGATGATGCAAGTAAATCAATGTGATTTATGGGGCTTAATGGAGATGATCACCGATGTCTTGTGCATTAACTTGTTCTTTGTTGCAACAAGAGCAGGAAGGGGCAAAATGCAATGGAAATGCTTCTAAGCTAGGAAAGGGAGTTATGAGCCAGCCTCTTTTGTTTTATGAGTTCTAGCTAGTGATCTATACTACATATTGTGTTTGTGTGTTTGTGCACATGCATGTATCAAATAGGATAGGACTTCTTGCAACCAGGTAAATCACCTGCACTCATTTTCAAGCTCAGTCATGAGGGATAACCAAGCAGATATTTGTTGTCATCAACAAAACTCATCCTCATAGTAACTTGGGAGAGTGGGGGGAATGTACAGAGAATTTATATTCGGAGATGATGAGAAAAAATGTGAAAGATTGAAAATTTATCTTTAAAGAGTTAACCAACAAAGTTTCGCAAAGTAAGTGATTTTAAATGTGCAGAAAAATAGCTTATTTATTTAAAGAGGTACACTACTCTGGGGGAACAATTTTTGTGCAAAGAATACCCCCCAGAAATGTTGTAGGAAATAATTTAAAGGTCTGTTTCCCAAAAGGAAATATTCCCATCTGTAGCCATCAAAAGCAACCTGCTGGAGACTGACAATTTCAGGTCTGTTTGCCAGGAAAGGCTGCTTCATTGAGGTATCCAGTGGGTTTCTCCTTGGCTGATTGGCATTGCAGTGAGGATTGATTGGCATCCATCCTGGTTCTGGTTGCTGATCCTGGCCATGTGCCATTGAAAAGTTTAATACCAACAGGGCTTGGAACCCTGAGCCCTGGCTGGTACTGAACCTTTTAATACTTTGGTAGCACTGACAGCAATGTGGAGGATTGGACAGACTGGTGATTACTGTTCACTGTAACAGCATCCAACAAAAGGCTTCAGTCAAGCAGGTTTGAAGCATCTGTCCTCCAGCAGGTTGCTTTTTGATGGACACAAATATAAAAGTTTCCTCACAGGAAGGAGACATCAAGTGTATTGCTTTTTATACTAGACTGAAGAGACATTTATGCTTAAAGAGGTCTAATTATTGTCCTTAAGCAAAAAAGTATTAAATGTTTCCACTGGAGCATAACAAAGGAAGTTTATATAGCTTTCACAGGAGATACTAAAGCCTAATTAAGCTGTTTCTTGGTTATATTTATATATATGCAAATCCTGTCACATATATACTGTGAAGAAAGAAACAGAGTTAAAATTTCAGGTCAATAACCTTTCATCAGACCATTGTTCTTGAGGCCAGAAGCCTTAATTACTAGCTTACAACTTGGTAGAATAGGTTTGTTCTTATAGATGTACATGAGGCAAGTATGCCCTCAGGATGGATGATGAGTCACAAGAGATCTGATGCTGAGACTCACCACATACCTGGAGATTCCTAAACAAAATAAGGAAGTGGTCATTGCTGACAAAGCCAGTGTTTATTGCTAATCCCTAAATGCCCTTTACTGACTACATTTGAAAAATATGTCAAACTAGATGGAGTTAAGATGGTAATTTTCTGCCCAGAGGGCCATCAGTAAAAATTAGGCATAGAGTCAAGAGCAAAGAAACAGGCTTTTCGGTCCATTTAATTAGTCCATGCCAAACTGCTAGTCCCATTGACCCCCACCTGGACCAACCATACCCTCCCAACCATGGTTCAAATTTCTCTAAAGTGTTGCAACCCCCATCCACAACTTCTGCTGGCAGCTTGTTCTACACTCACACCAAGCTCTAATCCCTTTCAGAATGCCCTTAAAGTGTCACCTTTCACCTTTAACCCATGACTTCTAGTTGTAGTCCCACCCAAGCTCAGTGGAAAAAGCCTGCTTGCATTTACCCTATCAATCCCCTCATAATTTTGTATAACTCTATCAAATTTCCCCTCAGTCTTCTATGCTCCATGGAATAAATTCCTAACCAATTCAATCTTTCCCTATACCACATGTTCTCAAGACCCAGCAAAATCCTTTTAAATTTCCTCTGTACTCTTTTAGTCCTTTTGATTTCTTTCCAGTAGGTAGGTAACCAGAACTGTACACAGTGCTCCCAAATTGGGTTCACTAACATTTTATACAACTTCAACATAATATGCCAACTCCCATGCTCAGTACATTGGTTTATGAAGGCCAATGTGCTGATAGATTACCCTACGATCCTATCTACCTGTGATGCCACTTTCAAGGAATTCAGTCAAGATCCCTTTACTCCTCCTATATTCCTCAATACTCTTCCTTCACTGTGTAAGTTCTAACTTGGTTTGTACTCCAAAAGCGCAAAAACTCATCCTTGTCTGCATTAAATACCATATTCCGTTTCTTAGCCATTTTTCCAGCTAGTCCAAATCCCACTTCAAGCTTTAATAAACTACCTCGCTGTCCACTATAAGATAAGATAAAACTTTATTTATCCCAAAGGAAATTATTGTTGCAAGGTTGCTCAGTCATAAATATATACTTTAAAATACAAAATATAAGCATTGAGGTACAAAAAAATACAAAATGTCTATTAAAAAGTAATGGTGCAAAATAGAGATGTGCAATGAAACTATATACTTCTATAGTTAAGGAGGAAGAGTGATAGAGTCTTTCAGCCACAGGGAGAAAGGATCTCCTGTGCCATTCAGTGGTGCACTTTGGTGGAATCAGTCTGACCCTAAAGGTGCTCCTCTGTTTGTCCAGTATGTCATGGAGGGGGTGAGAAGGATTGTCCACTACGCTTCGTAGCTTCTGCAGCTTCCTCCTCTCAGGTGCAGCCACCAAGGAATCCGGTTCCACCCCCAGAACAGAACTAGCCTTCTTGACAAGCTTATCGATCTTCTTGCATCACTATGTCCCCAAACTTGGTGCCATCTGCAAATTTGCAGATCCAGTTTACAACATTATCATCCAAATCATCAATATTGATCATGAACAACAGACCCAGCAATGATCCCTGCAGCACACCACTAGTCACAGACCTCCAGTCAGAGAGGCATCTATTTGCTACCATCCTCTTGCTTCTTCCACTAAGCCATCTACGTCACCCTAAATGCCATGTGACTGAACATTCTGGACCAGCCTTTCCGATTTGGTGAAAGGCCTTGCCAAAGTTCATGTAGACAATGCCCATTGCCCTTTGTTCCTCTACTTTCCTGGTGTCCTCCTCAAAAAAACTGTAAGATTGGTTAGGCACAATCTACCGTACAGACAATCCCTAATCCGCCATTTATATACCCTGTCCCTTAGAATACCTCCCAATAATTTACCCACTACTGACCTCAGGCTCACCAACCTATAATTTCCCAGCTTATTTTTAGAGTCTTTCTTGAATCAAGGAACAACATCAGCTATCTTGCAGTATTCCAGCACCTTATCTGTAGCTAAAGAACATTTGCATACCCCTGATAGGTCCCCTGCAGTTTATACACTGGCCTCCCACAAGGTCTGAGGGGAAACCTTGTCAGGCCCTGGAGGTTTATCCACCCTAATTTGCCTCAAGTTAGCAAGCACCTCCTCTTTTGTAATCCGGATATGGTCCATGGTCTTTCTACTGTTTTGCCTCAGTTTTATAGACTCTGTGTTTGTCTCCCATTGATCTCCACGAGGATAAATTTTGTTCCTTTTGCTCTTAGTGTATCTGTAGAAGTCCTGGGGATTCCCCTTTACTTTGTCTTCATGAACAACCTTTTGTCTACTATTAGCCCTCCTGTTTTCCCTCTGATGTGTTATCTTGCATTTCTTATCCTCCTCAAGCACCTTGTTTCTTCCTTGCTGCTATACTCCTCCGTCTGCTTCTTACCAGGTCCTCAATATCTATTGAAAATCTGTTAGCTTTGCCTTTAATTCTAGCATAAGCATGCCAAATCTGTACTCCCAATATTTCACTTTTGAAGGGCTCCCACTTCCCAAGTACACCTTTGCAAGAAAACATATTTGCCAGATCCTTTCTTACACCTTCAAAATTGGCCTTTCTCCAGTCTGAGGACCAGTTCTATTCTGCTCCCTGAACACATTTGACAAACTCTGTTCTATCCAGCCCTTTTACAGTTAGGGACTCCCAGTTAATGTGTGAAAAGTTAAAATCACCTACAATCACAAGTTTATTTTTCTTGCACCTGCCTGCTATTTCTCTACAAATTTGATCCTCTAAGTCCTGCCTACTACTGAGCAGTTTATAATGAAATCCCATTAATGTGGTCACCTTATTCCTCAATTCCACCCATTCAGCCCCAGTCGACTAGTACTCCAGTCTAACCTGTCCGAGCAGTGCCGTGACACTTTCCCTGAAGAGTAATGCCACACTGCCCCCCACCCCCATCAAGTCTAAAACAATGGATGCCCAGGACATTGAGCTCAAGTCCTGCCACTCCTCCAATCTAGAATCAGAATAAGGTTTATTATCACTGGCATGTGTCATGAAATTTGTTAACTTAGCAGCAGCAGTTCAATGCCATACATGTTGTGGAAGAAGAATAATAATAAATTAATTAATTAAAGTATATGTATATTGATTAGATTAAAAATCATGCAAACACAGATATTATACATATTAAGATAATATATATATTAAAAAAGTGAGGTTATGTTCATGGGTTCAATATCCATTCAGGAATTGGATGGCATAGGGAAAGAATTGCCAAATGTGTCTTCAGGCCCCTGTACCTCCTATCTGATGGTCACAGTGAGAAAAGGGCATACCCTGGGTACTGGGGGTCCTTAATAATGGACGCTGCCTTTCTGAGACACCATTCCTTGAATTCATCCTCGGTACTTTGTAGGCTAGTACCCAAGATGGAGCTGACTAAATTTACGACCCTCTGCAGTTTCTTTTGGTCCTGTGCAGTAGCCTCCCCACACCAGACAGTGATGTGCCTGTCGTCACTTTATGTGCTGATCCATATTCTAAGTTCACCTGTCTTACCCAAAGTACTCCTTGCATTGAAATAGATGAAACTCATGACATGCTCAACATTTTGGTTCCTGTCTTTGTGCGTAAGCTACTTTTCCCCATAACTACCCCACTAGCTACCCTAGCACTCTGGTTCCCATCCCTTCGCAACTCCAATTTAAACACCCACCCCATCCAGAGCAGCATTAGCAGACCTTCTGCAAGGATATTGGTCCCTCTCCAGTTCAGGTGCAAACTGTCCCATTTGTACAGGATCCACCATTGCTGGAAGAGAGGCTAATGGTTCAAAAATGTGAAGCCCTCCCTCCTGCACCATCTCCTTAGCCATGTGTTAGACTAAACCTTGGTGCAGAAGAATGACAAACTCCCATGTTGAGACAGAAACAAGAGTTTATTCGTTGGCATTCCAAAAGACCATTGGTAGCTTGACCGAGCGGCACCACGAGACGAATCATTCTTGAGACACACTAGAAACCTGCGATAAAAGCTAATTGGAAGTCCGCTTTAAATAATCACAGAATGCGGAAAACCTGTGCCAGTCACGATTAACTTGACAAGGTTAAACAGAAAGCACAAGAGCTTAACAACTCTAAATAAGATGACAATTAAGGTGCAAGGCCAGCAGGGCTCATGACTGTATAATCTTTCTATTTCTAGCCTCACTAGCATGTAGCATGGGTAGCAATCCTGAGATCACCACCCTGAAGGTCCTGTCCTTTAACTTAGCATCTCAGTCCCTGAACTCACTTTGCAGGACCTTGTCACGCTTCCTGCCTATGTCATGGGTACCGATGTGGACCACAACATTGGCTCCCTCCCTCCCTCCCCCTTAAGAATGCTTTGGACTCGATCTAAAACATCTCTGACCCTGGTACCTGGGAGGCAATAGACCATCTGGGAATCTTGGATTGATTACGAATGACCTTTTTTTTTCAGACCTACTAACTTGCTTTAAATTCCACAGTTGCTATGCATGGAGAGATTTGAATTCAGTTTGCTGCATTTTTAGTCCAAGCCTCAGAACTCTCTGTCTGGTGACTGAGCCTCTGCGCCTTCACCATACTCAGCATTGGTCACATGGACAGACATGTTCAAGCTACGCCTATAAAATGCAAGTTAGCGTTTTTGTTTCACTTTTCCACCTTGTAGGCTTAATAGTTACATTCAAGAAGAAAGGTTTGTGAATCCTGTTCCAGGTTTCTGCAAATTACTATCAGCAGTAAAGTATGGTTATGGTTCTACGAAAGCAAAAACATTGCAGATATTCAATAGATGAAACAGTATCCATGAAGAGGTAAACAGAGTTAACATTTCATCAAAACTCTGTTTCTCCCTCCACAGATGCTACCTGATCTATTGAGCACTTCCAACATATTCTGTCCTAATTCAGATTTCCTGCATGTGCATTATTTTGCATTGTGTGTCAAATAAGCAGATTTGGTTTCTAAGCCAGCTGTGGAACATTTCAATCTAACCCTCCCTTCCCTCAGAGCCCTCTATTTTTCTATCCTCCGTGTGCCTATCTAAGAGACTTTTAAATGTCCCTAAAATATCAGCCCCTACTCCACCCCTGGAAGGGCAATCTGTGCACCCACCACTCTGTGTAAAAAAAAATATCTCTGACATCACCCTTATATTTTCCTCCAATCACCTAAAACTGTGGAACATTTCAGTTTTCAGGAACCTTTAACCAGAATATGCATGATGCATGTAAAGCTCCCCAGCTCTTTCGATGCTACATTGACAACTGCATTCGTGCTGCTTCATGCACCCATGCTGAGCTCATCAATTTCATTAACTTTGCTTCCATCTTCCACCCTGCCCTTAAATTCACTTGGTCCATTTCTGATACGTCTCTCCCCTTTCTTGATCTCCCTGTCTCTATCTCAGAAGGCAAACTGTCTACCAACAATTTTTATAAGCCTACCAGTCCCCATGGCTATCTTGATTATTCCTCTTCCCATCCTGTCTCTTGTAAAAATGTTATTGTAGGAGTGTCAATAAAAATTGACAAGAGTGCAATTACTTCTAACGTACACTTTATTCCAATTGCAAACAAATGGTGATGTCATATATAAGAAAAACCTGCCCCTAAACGTAATAACATACAACATAACACATAATATGTACTGCAAAGTTAACCCTTAACAGTCTGGGTGAATTTTGCCTACACTATTCCCTTTTCTCAGTTCCTATTTTCTCTGCTGCATCTGTCCCCAGGATGAGGCTTTCCTTTCCAGGACATTAGAGATGTACGACTCCTGAAAAACAGAGTTTCCCTTCTTCCATTATTGTTGATGCCCTCACTTGCATCTCCTCCATTTCCCAAGCATTCATGCTCACCCAATCCTCCTGCCACCTTAACAAGGATAGAGTTCCTTTCATCCTCACTTGCCACCTCATTCGCCGCAAGTTGCTCTATCTTCAATGTGATCACATCATCAAACACATATTTATCTAACCCCACCCCCCGCCATTCTCTGCTTCCCACTGAGGATGCTCCCTCTGTGATTCCCTTGTCCATTTGTCCCACCCCCGTAATCTTCCTCATGGTACATAACCCTGCAAGCAACAGATATGCTACATCTGCCCGTTCACCTCCTCTCTTACCTCCACTCAGGGCTACAAACATCTTTCCAAGTGAGGAAACTCTTCACCTGTGAATCTTCCTGGGTCAGCTAATTGTATCTGGTGTTCCAGATGCAGCCTCCTCTGCATTGGTATGACCCGATGTGCACTGGAGGACTGCTTTGTTGAACATCTCCACCAAAAGCAGAACTTCCAGTGGCCAACCATTTTAGTTCCTACAGTATCTCCATTCCCCTTGCTCTGTTGGCCCATAGCCTCCTCTTCTCCCACAATGAGACCACTCTCAAGATGGAGGAGCAACACCTTATATTCCATCCAGGTAGCCTTCAACTTTATGGCATGAATATCAATTTCTCTTTCCAGTATATTTTTCTCTTTCTTTCCCCCACTCAGGCCTCTTAGCTCCTCTCCTCACCTGCCTATCACCTCTCCCTGGTACCCTTCCTTCTTCCCTTTCTCCTATGGTCCACTCTGCTTTCCCATCAAATTCCTTCTTCTCCAGCCATTCCCACTCACCTGCCTTCACCTATCACCTTCTAGCTTATCATCTTTCTCCTTCTCCATCTTTTTATTCTAGCATCTTCGCACTTCTTTTCCAGTCCTGATGAAAGGTCTCGGCCCGCAACGTCGACTGTTTATTCATTTCGATAGTTGCTGCCTAACGTGCTGAGTTCCTCCAGCGTTTTATGTGTGTGTTGCTTTGGATTCCCAGCATCGACAGAATCTCTTATGTGTGTGATATATTCTCTGCTCATTGGCAATAAATGTGAAGTGACTTGAGTTTTAAATGGCTGCTGGAGATTGCCCCAGAAGCAATGTCAGTGAGATTTCCAAATGATCTGATTCAGGACCAGAAGCAGCAAAATCCTTCTAGTCTACTCCAGGTTTCATTCCTCAGGCTTGGATTATCATCTCTCCTTGTGACCCCACACCTCGGCAGGCAACTTTGGCTCTGATTAGTGGAGAAGCTATCAGATAACTAACTATATGTTGACCATCTCTCACCCTGATTTTAAACCATCCATCAATACCATTAACTTGCCATATGTTGTAAATGAAGTAAGTCGATGAAAATGGAAGCAGGTGCAGAGGAAATCTCATGCACGTGACCTGAACAAAAGGTGGAAATTGCCTCCTGGTAGCTATGTTCAGCTCAATTCAATCAATTTAGCTTTAAAAGTTTTGTTCTCTCCATTTGTGTTCTATTATATGGTACATGTGGAAAACTGTAATTCGGAGCAAATTGTTTAAAACAGCTTCAGCAAAGATGCTTGTGCATATCATTCCTATTGCTTAGGTTTCTCTCAGCAAATGTCATAGCTATTTATGTTTATTACTCTGCACAGAAGCTGTGAAAATCAGATTTCTTCGTCCACTTAATTTCAGCCGATATTGACATTTAATAGAATACCACATCTTACGGAACCAGAGGATACTGGAGCAAATTGTCTCACTCAGTGCACTCAATTAACATTAATATATTAGGAACGTATGTGCAACTTTCCACTCCTAAACACTTGGCTTGCATCTGCAACAGTGAGAAACTGTTCATAACTCATGTCAAGTGTGGTCTTCTTCCGTGTTTACCCAGTCATGCATGTCAATGATCCCCTTCTAACACCTTTTCTCCAATTTCACCTGCCCTGGTGCAAGAGCGCCGCATAATTACTGACTGGTTCCTCCACATGTCCTGGAGGGATTCTTCAGAAGGTAAAAGCACAAATAACAGGCACGTTTTCTACATGAGTTATCCATACACCCCTGCAGTGTCTAACCCTGCTTCTGACTCAGTCAGCAGCTTCCACTGAACCTCCAGGCTAAGCAGAATAAAAATGCTGCATCCAATTTGCACACAAACATAACTGCCTATTCACAACTAGAAGATAATCACTGAACAAAAGCCAAATGCTGTTTTAATGTGAATTCTGAGCAGAAAGAATGACCCGGGCATTTGCATAAAAAGTCCCATTCAAAGACCATGAACTATTACATCTATAAACCCCTCCTGTCATCTGCTTTCTCTTTGTTACATAAAGTGACAACCTCAACTTTCGTGTCACACCTACACAAAGCAGTTTTTGAGATATTTAAGCACCAGGAGTTGTTCTCCTCCTGTTCAGCTGTGAGAGTGTGGCTACTCTCCAAGAATTATACCAGAGCCAAGCTCCGCAAAGCAAGCTGTTTCATGGTGCCAGGTAATCGCAGGTTACATGATGTAGAGGGTAGTACAGGCCGGGAACTTTGTGAAGCATGGCAGAGAGTGGGTGAAAATGAATCAGATAGGAAAATGTCTGAAGCAATAAATTAACACTCAGAATATGGGTGATAGCTTAATCCTGCCTAGTCCAAACAGTACCTGACACCCATTATTATAATAGGAGGTACAACACCACACTGAACTGATACAGGGAGTGAAAATGATCATTCCCAGATGATTTCAAAAACAGTATGGCTAAAGAATGCTTTATCTTGATAGAACAGTTCTTGCTATTTATACAATTACAAACTGATAGATGAAAATGCATATTTACTTTAACATCCTTCTGCTTTCAATACTGCTTTATATATGCTCCTAGACTAGCTTTCGGACTTGCATTCATTTGTTTCTTTTTGTCGTGTAACTAGCCAGCTGCAGTACAAAAGTTCATCTCGGAAAGGTACAGGTATTAGAAATGAGGGCATTGGAAGAGAACGCCTTACTATGTAGCTCTTGCAGACAACAAAATATTGCAGCATGCTGTGCACAGTGGTATCATTCCAAATTTTTCTCTGCACTTTGTTTACTATATATGCCAATAGTGTAATATTAAACAAAAACAGTGTGTCCTGTGCCAGAATGATTGATTACAACACTGTGGCAAGGTCACCTCCTAGGAACCAGCTCAGTGCAGTAAGGGCTGTCTGACTCATACAGTTAACACTATATCCGCATTGTATGAATGTCACCAGGAATCCAGTGATTTATTGCTTGGAAGGCTCTGTTCAATTTTTTCTGCCTGACCAAATTGCACATTTTCTAGAAAAAGAAGCAAAAATATTTCAGCACATAGATTACCCTGAGCCCTCATTTTCCCCCAGGTTCATATCTGTTCAAAGATACTGATCATCAAAATTCTCATTTTTATTTCATTTGATTTTTGCTCTCTCCTTTTTTTTCCCGTGGAAATGTTTTTAAGACAGTGATGGGAGGTTTAATTAGGATTTGGTAACATCTGTGGGCTCGCTTTTGGACAACAATGGTTGCATATGGTTCTTCCTTAATTTCAGCAAGGTCCATATTGGCACAAAAAGTGGTATCAGCCTTAGGGAACAAAATAAAAATCTGACCCATCTGAAATAAAATCTCATCCCCACAACAGACTCTTATAATGAAGAACAATTGCAGCTCAGATCCATTTCAAGTATACTAGTTCCTAGAGACAACACAAACGGAGGAGATTCTTTGATTTACTTCTTAATGACTTTAATGGCAGAAAGGAAGCTTCAGCTGTATTTTTCTCATGTAAAACACAATTTAATTAAGTAAAATCTAACACAAATAATATATTCTCACAGTTGACCAAAAATATCTCAGGAACGTTTGAAAGTTTTTATAATGAGCTCCAGCTCTATTCACTATTGGATTGGAGTTAACATCAGATAAAATTGAGCTTTATGAAGTGCTCATTTAAGTTTTTTCATTGATCCATGAAGCCGATTTTGTTAAGAATATTAACTGAATATTTATTAATATTCAATCTGCATATAAATGCTTGGAACTCCACAAAACTGCATTATGTGCCAAATACTTTACCTGTCAATTGATCTCTGAATCCTAATGGATTGAAATTTATAAAAGACTTACACCTAATGCTGAACTCCTGTACATATCAATGTCCAAGAATTGGAAGGAAACTGAAAGAATAATTAGTTCACCAGTACTTGTGACTGTGGTGACATGGCTTTAATAATTTATAATGATGGAACCCCCATTTTCATCCACCAGGTTTAAGAGAACAATAGATTAGGAGACTACTAATTTTTTATTTCACACATCTCTTTTCACATCTACAGATATATTACCATATTTTATATGAGCATCATAGCAAATTATAGAAAAAAATCACATTTCATCCGGTTTTTAATTAGTTTTGTGCCTGCTGTTCAGGACAGAGTAAGAACTTCAAGCATCCCTCTGACTGACTTTCAATAATATTATTTTACATTTTCTACAATGAAAGCATCTGAAAAGTGGATATGCTGTGCTTTCCAGTGGAATATCAAGTTAATCCCACGAGTAATGGTAAATTCAAACTTACACAATTACTCAAAGTGGAAATAGCAAAGATACGCAGCAGAAACACAGTAACCATACTATTTATTTGTTCTTTTTAAATAAAAATAATCAGAATCAGGTTTAATATCACCGGTGTATGTCGTGAAATTTGTTTTATTTCTGGCAGCAGTATAATACAATATTTAATAATAGAGAAAAAACCTGTGCATTACAGTATATATATATATATATATAATCGCTAAATTAAATAAGTAGTGCAAAAGAGAAATTTTAAAAGTAGTGTAAATCTCCATTAAAATGGATACTTATGCAAAGAAACAAATTTCATACGGCACTATTAGATTATGTTAAGTATTTCTGGTGTTTACTAGCATGTTTGCAGAGATGAATTTTATAGTATAGTTTTTCCTTTTAGACTCATTGCCTGACATATTCATAAACTGAAAAGGGGTTATTGATTAAATATCCTCTCTGTACATGAAACAGGATCATCTTTCAGATTCTTCGACAAATGAGTTATGAGAGCCTCCTCTCTAGCAAACAAACTATTGCCCTAATTAACTAATTCCCATGTAATATTCTTTCCATCCTATTCAAAAACATATTCCATCTTTAAAAGTCAGGAAGCAATAGTGGGATTGCTTGATCGATTGTTGATGGAGTTGAGAAACATGTATTATTTTACACTTAGCAGTGACATAAAATATGTATATTTAGGTCCATTAAGCAAATATTAGAACAGTGGATGATAGGCCAGACAGGGCAACTATTAGTCTCCATACATTTTTTTAAAACAAACAGTCCTATCAGATTAATTAGACTTCTTAGCTTTCCACTTAGCCTGGCTTTAAATGCTAATCACAATAGTAATAAAAAAAAATCCAGATGGCTTCAACATTGATGTACCATTTCATTCATACTTCCTATTAACTCATTTGTTCAGTTCTAATTGTATACTTGCAATAAGGAGACCACTGTTGGAAAGTCACAAAGTATGATTTTCTTTAACAATGCATTACATTATCATGCTCTAATTTCCTGGATTATTCTCACAAATGAAATTAGTTAATATTTATTCATATATTTTTGGTTAAAATTCTTGCTCTAGTTTCAGAGTAAATATTTAAATAGGAATATAGCGCATGTACAGTATGTGTCTGTACAATTTCTTGGTCATCTGTTAGTCTTTATGCTTACTGACAGTTCTTTTAATATTGCTTATAAACTTGGAAACCTTTGAGAAATAGTCAGGAACTGGAAAGTAAATTGGTTTTACATAAAAATATTACCAACAATCAGAAATTACTTTCTAAAGTTTCAAGTAATAAGAAAATGATATTAAGATACAAGAAAAATATGGATTGGGATACAATTTATTGATATGGATTGGTTTATTTGATGATCTACATAAGGCTCACCAGGAAATACTTCAGTAACAATTTGCAGAGCAAACCTTTACAAAAATAGAAACAACTATTACTCTTTTATGAGAATCGAAATAGAAAATTAAATCAATGTAAAGCTTACAAAACATTTACAATTACTTTAAGGAAAGTTGTAATTTCTGTGAAAGCTCAGTTTGTGCACAGTATTACTCCCAGGATGTTTTAAGTCCCAAATGATTTAACATTATATCAAAAAGTGGTTAATTTCTATGTACTGTTTTGCAAGAGATAGTTCAATTACAACAATTCTCATAAAAAAAATTATTACAGTTGTCCTCAATAAATAATAGCAATAGTTCCACCAAGTGAAAGATAATAGTTAACATCCCACTGCATATCTCAACATTAAATAATAAACCAAATTTCTTACCATTGTTCTTTATTTTTTAATGTTACTGATTAATTATGGAAATTATGCTTGATAATATATGGTGAAACAAAGAATTATCAAATCAAAACTAAAATCAATAATTAGGAATGAGTTTATGAAAAAAGTATGAAATTTATCATCTTACAACAACTAAATATTAGTTCTACTATTTCCAAATTCAGCACTCTCTAATCCAAGGAACCAATATGACGCATCACCAAAGTTGATGCATAATATTGGTTCATGCATTGCCAGTAAATTATATTACAAAGTAAGAACAAAATGGGAAAAGTGTATTGATTATTTCTTGGCAAACAATCTATGAAAATAAGTACTGTCTGAATCAGTAGGTTAGAAGGTAAGTTCAAACAGTTGTGTAAAATCATGACCGGTATTTTAAAATGCAATAGGTGAATCGCCTTTATTGAAGGTACCAGTGACATCAGGTATCAGTAGTTCAGGTACAGTTACTCAGCTTTGGCAACTGCTATTTTCTGATTATAGTGTATACCACATTTTACCAGCCATCACAGCATCTGCCTTCTACACTGTGTTGATTGTTCGGCTTCCAAAGAATGCATTGCAAATTGGTTAGTCTGCTTAAGTGATCATGGCGCTTCCTGTTTAGATGCTGTCCATTCAAATCCTGACCTTGAAATAATTGGAGGTCACAAGAAGTGGGTGAAAGTTTTGTGGTCAGATTTCTTGTGACAGAAGTTTTTTTTAATCTCAATCTTAACATAGGAGTAGAGATCAACACTGCCCCATTAAGCTTTCCTCCTGGTGATCAGCATAACACTGTTGCTAACTGCTATGGAGCAGTACAATGGACTTCCCCACTTTTCTGTGCAACAGAGGACTGAAGAAGAGAAAGTAGATACAAACCTAAAGGAAACATTAATGTAAATGCATGTCCGACCCAAGAAATTCATTTTATAAAGTTCTCAAGCAAGTTTTCTTATCTTAGTATCTCTGAGATGCAGCCATCTGTCAAATCTGTAATTTAATGATAGGAGTTGACACAAACCTTGTTCATTTATTTAGCTTTTAATACCATATCTTGTTTTGGATTGGGTGCCACTTAACCAGATTAAATTAAAACCTGAAGAAAACGTTGTAGGAAAGATGCTCACGATAAAACTAAATATTTTATATATGAAGGTGAATGCTTCCATTTAAAGCAGCTAATGAATAGATTAAGAGCAAAATCCTAGAGACCAAACACAGGTTTAAAAGATGATAAATAGCTAGCATACACTTCCCTAATGAATTACCAGCCTGTTACTTTTGCCATCTGAATTTGCCTTACCTGTGAAGCAATTTATGGAGATGAAGTGTAACCACAAATGATAATGATGTCATCATTCTGACATTAATTTGGACTTAATTATATACAGGATGTCCTTTGCACCAGTGAAAGTCAGCGAAGATGACAATAATTAAATCAGTATCATATCCACTAAAAAAACTCATCATGCACTTCTCTACAGTGATATTGTTACCCTACACCTACAGTATATTGGTCTGTTTGACAATAACTAGTAGAGTTCTTTTGTTGCTGGCTTAAGACAATCAATGTACTTTCAGTTGAGGAGTTCTCAGTTATTTTATTTTCTACCACTGTAAAACAGTGTTAACTTTTGATGAAACAAATAGAGGCTTTTATGCTAAATGATTTATAAAAATCTTAATTACATCTTTAACGAATGCGAAATTAAGTTTGCAATTAATGTGAACAATGATAATAATTTGGTTTTCAAATTGCAGGTAATGGGAGAATCCTTCATTTATTCAATGAATTAGCCATAAATAATTAACAATAGCACAATTTGTCCTTTCATTTTTCACTATCTACTTAAGACATATTTGAATAACAGTGACAAATATTAGCAAATGTGCGTAAAGTAAGTCTCTGCCACCTCCATTAATAGTGGTAAAGGTGAGTGCATATAAATTAATATGGCCTTTTTAAAGCAAATTAATGTCGGCTTAAAATGTGTAGCAGATTTTACATGAAAGCTTCAAGTGAATGCAATTCTAAATTTAATCACAACAAATCAATTAAATAAATTAAAATTTTAAAGAACAAATAGGAATTGATCTAAATTAAAACTGCAGACTAGTTTTAACTTCAGACATTTATGAGTGATAGCCAGAAGGAAAAAAACATAGCTTCTAGATTCCTTTATTCGATGTCTCAGCAGTTAGAGGGGCTGGCAGGCAGCATCACAAAAGGATAAAAATGTCTGCAATCGAAACACAGTTTTTGCCTCACAATAAATCATCTGTCACATCATCACAGCCCTGTAGATAATGAGCAATAAAGTTTCCACACTCAGGGAAAGAAGACCTAGACATAAAAACACAAGTAAGCCTGCCATAAGCCGATTGTTTTCTTTCTTATCTAGATAGGTTTTGCTATTTACTTATCAAATGAAGACCGAATGCATTGCTAACATCAATATCTTTATAGCCTGCAAAATACAGTTCCTCATACCAATCAGTTAACAGGCATCCTATTAATGAGAATGTTCACTTTAAAAAGGACATTTGCCCAGACATAGATTAATTCTTTGTATAGGGTAATAGAAAACTACTGGTTTATTGGAACAGTTTTAGATTAGATGTGCAACTTTATAGGTGTAATTACTGGGTAGGAAAAGCAATAGTCAAAGAGTTTTATTTGAGTGTAATTTAGTTACTAAAGGACTGGGGCTCTTTGTGACAAGCGTTGATTCTGTTTTATGCAAATAAATCCTGGCTGAGTGACTTGGTTGTGCAGTAGGTTAGTTCACTGTCCATTCCCTCTGGGACAAGAGTTAGAATCTAGCCAGACTGATAAGACAAAAGTGTTATTTCCCTGCCAGCTACAATGGTTCTTCAGCCCAGTTCTTAGAGGATGTGGACCAATTGTGCACAAGTGATTTCTACTGCAAAGGGGATAAGGAAAACAGGTACATGGAGAAAGAATGCTGGTGAAGAGGTGAACCTTCTTCTAGGATAACTTAGAAGTATATTGCTAGACAGATTACTAAAAGCTGTCTTTAAATTTAATCTTAGCCAGAGTTTGCCATCTTGACACTGATAGTTGAAATAACAGTGTTTAATTCTCTGCTATTGCCATCTCTCACCTTGTGAAAAATCAAAGTATAGATCTTCAAAAAAGGATTACGTAGACAGTGTATGACCTCCTGCACTGCACGGTGGAGCCAATCCCAGTGGGTCAGTTTTGCATATCTTCACAATCTCAATACTGTCTAAGGTTGGTAAGTCGCATGGTGTAACAAAGGTAGGAGAATTTCTTAGCGCAAACACAAGGAAATCTGCAGATGCTGGAATTTCAAGCAACACACATAAAAGTTGCTGGTGAACGCAGCAGGCCAGGCAGCATCTCTAGGAAGAGGTACAGTCGACGTTTCGGGCCGAGACCCTTCGTCAGGACTAACTGACCAACTCTTCTTTCAGTTAGTCCTGACGAAGGGTCTTGGCCCGAAACGTCGATTGTACCTCTTCCTAGAGATGCTGCCTGGCCTGCTGTGTTCATCAGCAACTTTTATGAGAATTTCTTAGAATTGTTTATTTTGTCAACATCAGGAAAAAATAATTATGAATCAGTTATTGTGGGAATATTTTTGTGACTGTATCATAAAAAGAGCAATTTATGGCAGTTCTTCACAGCTAATTACATTAATTGTAACTTTGATGTAACTCCCAAACTTTGAAACAGTGTGAGCCTAACCTCAGACCTTGTGTATGTTAGTGATCTAAATTGTAAACTTTCACAAAAAGAAGCAGTGAATCCTTTTGTTGACTCATGCTGCTGAGAATTGGATCATCACTGAATGGCATTAAGAAAGGGCAAAAGTGCTTGCCAGATACAATGCTGCATACAAAGACCATTACATTATCTTTATCAAATATTTTACAAGGCCTTTCTCTTTGGTTACACATCTTCACTTATATGAACTGAATTATGGTCTGTGAAACACATAGAGGGGAAAAAGGCAAAAATAATTACGTTGACAAACCAAGTGTGTGTGTGTGTGTGTGTGTGCGCGCATGCGCGCACACGCACGCAATCACATTCTCCACAAACTTGTCCAATTTTTCAGTCTCTGTGTGAGTGTTCCTTCCATCTGATTACTGATAGAATGTTGCTTAATGGCTTCAATACAATCAATCAGTGTAAAAGGTAAAGTGGAGATCAGTGATTTATCAGGACATGGAGTGTTTCCAACAGAGCTATGGTGTGAAGGACTCACCAACTGAAGATAGGGCATCCAAAGGTTTTGACAACGGCTTTAGGCTGATGTCTAGAGCCTGACCACAGCTACAGGAATTCATCAAAAAGCTCAAAGTAAATTTCTTATCAAAGTACACACATAGTCATAGTCATACTTTATTGATCCCGGGGGATCATGTTACTAAATACTACTTTGAGATCCATTTTCTTGCAGGCATTTACAAGAAAGGAGTCTGGAAAGTGAGCCTGCAGACTGTAGGATCAGTTCTGAGTAGTGGTGAGTGAAGTTATCCATGCCAGTTCAGGAGCTTGATGGTTGCAGGGTAATAATGGTTTCTGACTCTGATGCTGTGGACCCTAAGGCTTCTCTCCCTCCTGCCTGGTGGTGGTGGCAAGAAGAGGGCATGCCCTGGATGGTGGGTGTCTCTGATGATGGATGCTGCTTTCCTGTGGCAGAGCTCCATGTAAGAGTACTCAACAGTGGGGCGGACTTTGCCTGTGATGGACTGGGATGTATCAACCACTCTCCATACTCTTTTCCATTCCTGGGCATTGGTGTTTCCATATCAGGCCGCGATACAACCAGTTAAGATACTCTCCACTGTGAATCTATACGGGTTTTTCCATTTCTACACAGATCTACATGAACCTACACAAACCTACACAAATGTCTAAAAAAGCAGAGGTGCTGTTATGCCTTGTTTATGATGACACTTATGTAGTGACACCAGGCCATCACTTATGTTAGTTCCTTTTCATAGTCTCTATGGTTATTAAGCTTTGCTTCTCTCTGGTTTGATGATTGCCATGGAAAGCTCTAACACGGCCGATCAGTAGACATTACTTTTCATCATTTCAACCATCATCTATGACATGATTTAGTTTCTCAGCTGTGATAGTATTATTAGTGACATTAAGCACTTGAACATCTATCATCATCATCATTATGTGCTGTGTTGTAAGACACAGGCGATCACAGTCTCATGACCATGATGGTTCTTGCCAACTTTTTCTACAGAAGTGGTTTGCCATCGCCTTCTTCTGGCCAGTGTCTTCATGAGGCGGGTGACCCCCTCCCCAGTCATTATTAATACCCTTCAGAGACTACGGGCTTGCATTGGTGGTCACATAACCAGGATATATGATATGCACCAGCTGCTCATACGACCATCCACCACCTGCTCCCATGGCTTCACATGACCCTGATTTTGGGGGGGTGGCGTGGTTATGCAGGTGCTACACCTTGCCCAAGAGTGACCTGCAGGCTAGCAGAGGAAAGGAGCACCTTACACATCCCTTTGTAAAGACATATCTCCACCCTGCCACCCAGAACTTCTAACAGAGCTCAATTTTTCTGTACCTGTTAATAATTGTGTTGGCCCTCAGCTGAGCAAATTGGGACCATCTTATTGGTACCTTTTGTGTGCCACTTTCATCCTATTCATTGAAAATACACATGTTATTGATAAAAATGTCATAAAGATAGAGGTAACTCATCAGTATGTATCTTTAATCTTGTCTGGTTAGAAAATAGCATTAATAGTGTAAGTGGGTTGATAGATCAGGTTTTCTGACCACATCCTTGTAATTTCCTTTATTTCACTTGCTAATCTGTTTCCATGATAAAAACAGAATGTCTCTTTCAGGAGCTTGTGGCTTGCCCAATGTAGCTGATAGAATGTATATGAGCCTCAATGCTGGGGATGTTGTTCTGCAAATAAACACTGATGCTGCCTTGTTGTCTATGCAGTGAAACGGGAGAATTTTGGGGAGCTAGTGGATTTTTACTTAAGGTAGCCCAGGTCTTAGAAGTGGAAAAAAGATCACCCCACCAGGACTGTGTTCTTGATCTTTAAATGCACTTTTTTCCTCATATCAATCAAAGGCGGTGCTGGAACATAGAGGTGAATTTCATCATCAAGGCCTCTATGAACTTTTACTGTCAGAAGGCAGGCTTGTACAGCAGGGAACACACATCAAAGTTGCTGATGAACGCAGCAGGCCAAGCAGCATCTGTAGGAAGAGGTGCAGTCGACGTTTCAGGCCGAGACCCTCCGTCCTGACGAAGGGTCTCAGCCTGAAACGTCGACTGCACCTCTTCCTACAGATGCTGCTTGGCCTGCTGCATTCACCAGCAACTTTGATGTGTGTTGCTTGAATTTCCAGCATCTGCAGAATTCCTGCTGTTTTTGTACAGCAGGGGCTGGTTTATGGAGGAAAACATCTCTACATGGAAAATCATGTGTTCATCAACCACTCTGGTCAGTCATACTAGTAATATATGCTTAGTATGCTAGTGAACCTAACCACTCAATCAACCACTATCAGATTCAAGATGAAAGATCTTGTCTGCAGCATTTCTGGTCAGCAATCAGAGTGTTCATCATCATTTGGTGGTCTTGCATCACAAGCCACTTTCACCCCCATGTCAAAGCTTTCAGTGACATATAATTGATTAAATATTTTATTTAAAAAGATTGGACTGTACCAGCAGGATGGTAATGAAAGTTTCATCCTAAAGTTTAATTTCATGTTATGTATTTCTCATTCGCACATCTAGTCATCTGCTCACTTGTTGAAGGGCTCAGTTGGTGTGTTTAAATTAAACTATCTCACAGACTGAGTGGCCCAAGTTATAAAAATGCAGGTATGTGGTGTATATATGCATTTTAAGAAGGCCTATTTCGGTCATGTGTTAGGGATGTGGGCAACGTTTCGATCCCCTTGGTTTATTTTGCAGGCCATTTTAGACAATAGCTGTCATAAGTAGTATCCCTCAATTCTAATATTTAACTAGGCCAAGGTGTTCATCCCAATTAATGGCAACTTCAATGTTCAAAGTAAATTTATTATCAAACTACAGATACGTCTCCATATACAACTCTGAGATTAATTTTCTTGCAGGCATACTCAAAAAAGAATAGAATAATAACCATAACGGAATCAAATAAAGACCGCACCGACTTGAGTGTTCAACCAATGTGCAAAAGGCAACAAACTGTGCAAATACCAAAAGAAAGAAATAATAAATAAATAAACAAATTTAAAAAACAAACAATTTGAACCTAAGATTGAATCCTGAAACTTGCCATTCTCCAAAGCTTCCTCCATAAACTAACAAGCTAAGTAATACACATGAAAGTTGCTGGTGAATGCAGCAGGCCAGGCAGCATCTCTAGGAAGAGGTTCAGTTGACTGTACCTCTTCCTAGAGATGCTGCTTGGCCTGCTGCGTTCACCAGCAACTTTGATGTGTGTTGCTTGAATTTCCAGCATCTGCAGAATTCCTATTGTTTGCGAAGCTAAGAAATGTTATTTTAAAGTGTACTTGATTCTTTAGATAAGGGAACATTTATTCAATGTGTTAAACAGTTCAATAACTTCTCCTTAACTTGAAGACATCCCACATATACTATAGCAGTTAATATTAACACTGGTGTGACTTCTAGACAGAGAGATAGATGTGAGATTCAGCACAGACTCTAAAAGTTCCTTATTGCATTTTATTCTCTAACACAGATTGGAGTACCATCTACATTTCAGCTGCTACATAAGTATGGTGTGAAACTAGTTTGATATGATGCCAATGTTACAACGTGAATGCACCTCAGATTTACACATGCAATTGCATAAGAAGATCCACAGTGAAACATAGAATTTCAAAATGGGTCCCTGACTGGATGCTGGACAAATTCCCAGAAGCAAAAAGGAATTAACGCACAGGCTGTTCCACCACATTATCAATGGGTAGGTAATGCTGCACCATCTTTCACAAGCCGTTCTCCCTATTCATAAGATGTTACTAACAAGAAAGTAAATTTGCCCAGTCAGACACGACAACTTGTAAATGAGGGCAGAGAAATTCATGTTTGGCTTCTGATTTTAAAAGGACTGGCTGCTGATTGCGTTCACCTCCACACTTTGAAGCCATTGGCACTGAATACATCTGAAGACCAATACTCTGCATGATTTCAGCACTTGTAACTAAAGTCACATTTTTTCACACAGGTATTTTCCAAAACCAAAGAAGACCAAAGTAAACTTATTACAAAGGACATATGTGTCACGATATACAAACATGTGATTCATTTTCTTGTGAGCATTCAGAGTAAGTACAAGAAACATAATAGAATCAATGAAAGACTGCACCCAATAGGATGGGCGAGCAACTAACTGTGCAAATATAAAAGGAAAAAAAGATAAATAAATGAGCAATAAATCTCAAGAGCATCAGGTGAAAAGACTATAGGTTGCACAAACAATCCTGATACAACCCTGACCACTAATTATGATGTCTTCCAAGCACATGATACATTAAGCGTACTTACGCCTTATGACTGTGAAGCTAAGCACAGCTCCAATACCATTTTTACGTTTGCTGACAACACCACTGTCATTGGCCGAATCAAAGGCGGTGGCAAATCAGAATACAGGAAGGAGATTGAAAATCTGGCAGAGTGGTGCCACAACAACAACCTCTCACTCAGTGTCAGCAAGACAAAGGAGCTGATTATTGATTTCAGGAGAAGGAAACTAGAGGTCCATGAGCCAGTCCTTATTTGGGGAATCAGAGATGGAGAGGGTCAGCAACTTTAAATTTCTTAGTGTTATCATTTCACAGGAGCTGGGCCCAGCATGTAAGTGCAATTACAAAGAAAGCAGGGCAGCACATCTGCTTCCTTTGAATTTTGCGAAGATTCAACATGATATAGATGTGTGGTGAGAGTATATTGATTGGTTGTATCATGTCCTGGTATAGAAACACCAATGCCCTGGAAAGGAAAATCCTTCAAAAAGTAGTGGAGACAACCCAGTCCATCACGGGTAAAGCCCTCCCCACCATTGAGCACATCTACACAGAGCGCTGTCGCAGGAAAGCAGCAGCTATCATCAAGGATGCCCACCACCCAGGCCATGCTGCCATCAAGATGAAGGTACAGGAGCCTCAAAAATCACAGCACCAGAATCAGAAACATTTATTACCCCTCAACCATCAGGCTCTTGAACCAGACAGGATAATTCACTCGACTTTACTCGCCCTGTCACTGAACTGTTTCCACAACTTGTAGACTCACTTCCAAGGACTCTTCACATCTAGTTCTTGATAATTGTTGCTTGTTTAACATTATTGTTTCTTTCTTTTTGTATTTTCACAGTTTGTTTTCTTTTGCACACTGTTCTAACCTCAACTGAAGCCTTCATTCATGACTCGGCACTTGACTATTCCAATTCAGAATCAGAATCAGGTTTAATATCACTGACATACTCTATGTCGTGAAATTTGTTTTGCAGAAGCAGTACAGTACAGTACAATATTAAAAATAATGTAAATTACAACAAGAAATATATAGTATGTACAGTTGAATTCAGAAGTTTACATACACCTTAGCCAAATACATTTAAACTCTGTTTTTCACAATTCCTGACATTTAATCCTAGAAAACATTCCCTGTCTTATGTCAGTTAGGATCACTACTTTATTTTAAGAATGTGAACTGTCAGAATAATAGTAGAGAGAATGATTTACTTCAGCTTTTATTTCTTTCATCACTTTCCCAGTGGGTCTGAAGTTTACATACACTTTGTTAGTATTTGGTAGCATTGCCTTTAAATTGTTTAACTTGGGTCAAATGTTTTGGGTAGCCTTCCAAAAGCTTCTCACAATAAGTTGCTGGAATTTCGTTCCATTCCTCCAGACAGAACTGGTGAAACTGAGTCAGGTTTGTAAGCCTCCTTGCTCGCACACGCTTTTTCAGTTCTGCCCACAAATTTTCTGTCGGATCGAGGGCAGAAAATTATGTCAAGCCTGGTTCATCCTTGGGAGCAATTTCCAAATGCCTGAAGGTACCACATTCAACTGTACAAACAGTAGTACGCAAGTATAAACACCATGGGACCACGCAGTCGTCATACCGTTCAGGAAGGAGATGCATTCTGTCTCCTAGAGATTAATGTACTTTGGCGCGAGATGTGCAAATCAATCCCAGAACAACAGCAAAGGACCTTGTGAAGATGCTGGAGGAAACAGGTAGACAAGTATCTATATCCACAGTAAAACGAGTCCTATATCGACATAACCTGAAAGGCTGCTCAGCAAGGAAGAAGCCACTGCTCCAAAACCACCATAAAAAAGCCAGACTACAGTTTGCAAGTGCACATGGGGACAAAGATCTTACTTTTTGGAGAAATGTCCTCTGGTCTGATGAAACAAAAATTGAACTGTTTGGCCATAATGACCATCGTTATGTTTGGAGGGAAAAGGGTGAGGTTTGCAAGCTGAAGAACACCATCCCAACCGTGAAGCATGGGGGTGGCAGCATCGTGTTGTGGGGGTGCTTTGCTGCAGGAGGGACTGGTGCACTTCACAAAATAGATGGCATCATGAGGAAGGAAAATTATGTGGATATATTGAAGCAACATCTCAAGACATCAGCCAGGAAGTTAAAGCTCGCTCACAAATGGGTCTTCCAAATGGACAATGACCCCAAGCATACCTCCAAGGTTGTGGAAAAATTGCTTAAGGACAACAAAGTCAAGGTATTGGAGTGGCCATCACAAAGCCCTGACCTCAATCTGATAGAAAATTTGTGGGCAGAACTGAAAGAGCGTGTGCGAGCAAAGAGGCCTACAAACCTGACTCAGTTACACCAGTTCTGTCTGGAGGAATGGAACGAAATTCCAGCAACTTACTGTGAGAAGCTTGTGGAAGGCTACCCAAAATGTTTGGCCCAAGTTAAACAAATTAAAGGCAATGCTACCAAATACTAACAAAGTGGGTGTAAACTTCTGACCCACTGGGAACGTGATGAAAGAAATAAAAGCTGAAATAAATTATTCTCTCTACCATTATTCTGACATTTCACATTCTTAAAATAAAGTAGTGATCCTAACTGACCTAAGACAGGAAATGTTTTCTAGGATTAAATGTCAGGAATTGTGAAAACTAAGTTTAAATTTGGCTAAGGTGTATGTAAACTTCTGCCTTCAACTGTATACTCTATATAAATTAAATTAAAGTAAACAGGTAGTGCAAAAAGAGAGCAAAAATAGTGAGGTAGTGTTCACTGTCCGTTCAGAAATCTGATGGTGGAGGGGAAGAAGCTGTTCGCAAAAAGTTCAGGCTACATTCAGGTTTGTTATCTTTTGCTCTACCCTCCTTTAATATTAGGCCATCCAAACTCTACCGCCTATTCCCAAATTGCACCAGGTCCCATTCATACATCTTTCTTTGTATCCTGGTTAAATAACAGTGACATTTATTTTCCTCAATGAGCTGGTGGAGGAATTGATTGAGCCAGTAACATTAACAATATCTAAAAGATACTTGGACAGGTACATGGAGGGAAAGGTTTAGAAGGGTATGGACCAAACACAGGTAAAAGGGACTAGCTTAGCTGGTAGTGGAATGGTTATGGTCTAACTTGGTTGACATGGAATGGTTAGGTCAAAAGACCAGTTTCTACGTTGTATTACTCTACGGCATGATCAAAGTTCAATTCACCATAAATATATTATCAAAGAACATATATGCAACCATATACTACTCATAGAGTAGACTGAATTTTCTTCCAGGCGTTATTGCAGTTATTTGCAAAGAAATGCAATAGAATCAATGGGAAAATCTCCACATACACAGAAGCTGACAAATGACCAATATGCAAAAGAAAACAAACCATGCAAAATACAAAAAAAACAAACAATAATGGTAATAATAATGAGCGTGCTTGGCTATGCCCGTACTTCAGTTTTACCAGCTTCAGCTGAGAAAAAATAAATAATAATAAACAATATTATAATATTAGTAATAAATAATAAAGATTTCCGGTTAAGATGGCGCTACCGAACGTGTGCAACAGCTTCCTGGTAGTCAAAAAACTAAGAAATCCAACTAAAAACTTCACTAAAAATATCTTTTCTGAGGCAAATTATGTTAAGTTTTCGCCCCAAACACTGAAGGGGTGAGTGATAGCGAGGCAAGTTCAGGGGACGAATCGATGCGGATGACATTCCGATGCCCGTACAGCTGGCCTGGCAGCAAGGTTGGGTTGCTCTGGGAGCTGAGCTAATTTGAAGAGTTTGAGAGCAGCTTCGGGCTGGGTGACAAAGCCTGTGCCCAGCGCGAGTCGCTGGGCAGTGTGGTCTCGGCCTGGGGCCCTTTGCAGCAGCGGTGTCGGGGTCCTAGTGCACGGTACAATGCACTGTTTAGATCATTTAAATGCCAGCCCAGATCAGAGGCGAGAGCCAATTTCACTCACTCTCTGCGAACTTCATTCCTCTCTCAAGGGCACCAGAGCATTTTGCTGTTCCATCGTGGGGTCAATTTAATTGCGGGCTCTGATAGACTGAATAGACAGAGTGTTGGTCAGGACTGGAGGTGATTTTGCTCGTTTTCTGTGACAGTCATCTCCATGGCGCTGAGGCTATGAAGACTGCCCCGCTGCTGTGCTCTATGCCCGCTATTCGGAATGACTGGTACGCGAGACTTTGGGCCTACTCCGGGCTGCTCTGAGGTTTGGATCTGAGGACTCATTTTTAGTTCAGAATGCTGTTGCTTACTTCAGTTGTTTGCATAACTTGTTTTTTTTTCTTTCTCTTGTGCACCGAGTGTTGGTCTTTTATTTTTTTCTTTAAATTGGGTTTCCTTTTGGGTTCCTTGCTTTGTAGCTTCCTGTGAGCAAGCAAATCTCAAGGTTGTATAATTTATACATTCTTTGATAATAAATGTACTTAAATCTTGAATCTTGATACACATGCATACACAATGCTAACAACATGAGTTGCAAAGTCCTTAAAAATGAGTCTCTAGGTTGTGGAATCAGTTCAGATTTGAGGTGAGTGAAGTTACCCACGCTGTTTCAGGAGCCTGATGGTTGAAGTTCAATAACTGTTCCTGAACTTGATGATATGGGACCTAAGGCTCCTGTACTTCCTTCCTGATGGCTGCAGTGTGAAGAGGGGATGGACTTGATGGTGGGGGTCCTTGATGACGTATATTGCTTTTTTGTGGCAACACTCCTTGTAGATGTGCTCAGTGGTGGGAGGACTTTGCCTGTGATGGGTTATATCCACTACTATGATAGTGTGTTTTAACTTGCATCCTTCATTTCACACCACTCTCTGATTTTGAACTTCCCGAGCTATGTAATTTCTTCTTGTCTTGCAAGTTTCCAATATACCAATTCTGCTCCAATTCTACTAATTTGACAATCCCTGAATTTAACAGCTCTGCCCTGCTATTGTCACCCTTGCCTTTACTTGTTCTGCCCCTCTGTCTGTGTCTCATGTCGCTTCTTTAGTCAAGGTCTTGGTTCTCTACCCTAACAACTCCTTGTGTTGTTCAATGCAGTTACAATAATGACAATAACTTTTCATTTATATAGTGTTCTTAATGTGGTAAAATGCTGTAAATCAAATGTAGAATCAAATATGGCAGTGATGATTGTACGTTCTAGTATCAATTGCTCGGCGACCATAAAGTATAAAGTATAAGTAAAGAATGAATATGTGAGAGTACAAAGTAATTTGACTAAAGTAAAATAAAACAGTGCTTCTCTTTAATACTAAACTGCAGCTGAAACATGAAAAGACCCTGCATGTCACGTTGAGGCTGGTGCACAGTGTATGATGCTAAATGGGTTTATGGGAACACAGTTGAAAGCAAGTTTTGTGCAAGGAACTGATTTCAGCAAGATTCCTTTATCAAGGATGATCTCAGCATATCCTGCTGCTTCTGGCTGGATAGTGGATTCATTGGATTATACCTAATTCAATAAATTGTTCATTTCACACACATTGTCTTTCGCTCCTCCCGATCCATTAAGCACACTGCCTTTTTAAACTATCACAGGTATGACATTAAATATTTTCAAAACATCTTTGGTATGCAGGTTCAAAAAATTGATCTTTGCTGATTCAAGTTTACACCCTAAAGTTGGGGTAAACAATGTCAGTCGTACCAACCACCCTGCTCCTCCCATCCCTCCACCCAAACTTCCTTAAAACTGAGAATATTCATAGTAGCTTAAATTGTATTTTTGCTTCAAAATACGTGGTAAAAAAAAAGTAATTGAAAACTGAAGGCAGATATGGATATCCAAAATAGACACTATGGTATATTCATGATCAGGTTTGACCAATTAAAAAGATTTGATGTTCAGAGTTCAAATGATTCAGCTTGAATTGTGTTTACCGTTTGATCATCTTTTTATACAAGTCCTGTGAGATATTGGCTGCATCACCTCGAAGGCTTCTGACCCATCATTATGCTTAGAGTAGCTCATTGTGATTAACTGTCCCATTGCAAATTTTCAATAAGGAAATTTGGGCATGAAATGGTATCACTTCAGGTGTAAATGATCATTCTTGGAAAGCCTAGTCCAACAACATGACTAGCTTTTGACAAGTAGTTACATTGTACTCAAGAGCCTGACCTGAGGTCGCTAAGGTAATGGTAGTTAAATATGAGGCAAGTTAATTTTTCCAAACAAATGTATGAACATCTTAAAATTTCACACAAATGGGATCTGCAATCTTTTGCAACCGACTGCTAAAATCAAGTTCCATGAAAGGACATTTGCGGTAATAATTTTAAACAATTTTTGATAAGGTAAACATGTAGCATTTCTACATTTAAATGCAAAGTGCTGAGTCTACAGGCATCAAAAATAACATAACCATTAAAACATGCACATATTTCAGCTGATCATTCAAAAATTTAATTAGATAAAATTACAGAGGAAAGTGAGTATGAAATACTCTAATGCATCTGTTAAATCACATAGCATGCAGCCAGTCTGAGGGAAAAGAATGAGATGCTTATTCTCGCGGTAAATTCACAAATTAAATATTTTGAGTAATCTTGTTGGAAGGCTAAAGTATTTCTGTCCTTACACGAGATTGTCATTGCTGACATTATTGCAGCTATGTTTTACACTAGATTTACATTTAAAACTGATGGAAATTTAAACCAAATGGGTATTAGGTTTGTATTGGCAGATAAGTGTTTGACAGTTTAGTGTGCATTGGATACTATAAGCAGACTTTGCAGTAAAATACTTTATTTATAAGCAAATTTATATATTGACTATATGTTTTTTAAGATTTTCCCTATTATAAGCAGTGACTGAAGGGTGATTGTACAAATGTCCTGCAGCATTCAATCATTCCTTCATTTTAATGTCTTTATTTTATGATTTTATTGATGAAATACTACTTACCCTGTGCTCAGAATTCCTTTCAGGCTGCAGGCTGAGGGTAGCTTGACATGGGTAGTCATATATTATAGCTATATATATTTTAACTCACAATAGGCCAACCAGGTTATACCAGACAGTAGCCAAGAAGGTTTTCAAAACTGCAGGTTATAATTTACTTGTATTTATTTATTTAGGCAGTTCATGTCTCTGTCTTTCTATTCCCTATTCTTATCAATCAATTAGTGTCGACAAAATGATGCACATTCAACGTCATGCTATGCCACAAATGTATCAAATCAAAACCAATCTTGGTAACCAAAGCCATGTTAGGGAGAATCATTCGCAAATAAGAGTAGAGGCAATACCAATTTTTATGCCACACAGATTTATGGGGCAAGAGCTATTGAGACCACTCAGTTCCTTTCTTTGTTTTGTTCGACTACAGAAAGAACCTATGTGGGTTGTAAAGCCGATATTCAATAAATCTCTGGTGGGCCAATAAATATTACTTTTCTCTGCATTTACATATTGGGAAAAACTACTTTCTTATCATAACAGATGGCTTTGCTAACACCTCATTTCCTTTGCCTTGCTCAGGGCCTGCCAAATATTAAAGACTCACTATTAGGATAAAGTGTAAATATGTTATTTTTCCGTGCTGATTTTTGACTAAAATATTACACTGATTATACTGGTATTGTAATAAGGTCAAGGGACCAGAGATAAAAGGAGAATGAGCACAGGTGGCTGAAATAGTGACATGTCAGTGCACTATTATTGATTACACTTCAAAATGGAGTCAAAGAAGCTGTATTGTCTTGATAAAGAAGTTTGGAAAATGAAAAACCTTTCACTTAGATGGGGAATAATCTCTCAAGTGGCCATCATGGATTCGTGTGCTTTTTAAGCAACTTTCTTTGTGGAGCATTTCAAATATATGAAATGTACAGTACATATACAGTACCTTAGAAACTGTGGCAATAGTGCCTAAATTATAGTGGCTTGCATGACTGGTATCCACCAATGCCAGGATGGATACATTTATAAGACAATACAATCCTTTGATCTGTCTGTAACATCACAGGGACAGACTGATACTTACCGCCATGTATGTACTTTTAAACAGATCTTCGTACAGCTCCAGTATAAAGATGCACAAATGCAGATGTCAGCAAATTTGAGAGCCATGTCGGCAAAATAAATTTTGACTTATTAAGACCACACCAACTAGTAAGATGAACTGCAAGCAGCCTTAACAAAGCCTGTGCAATCCTGGCAAACCTCAGCAACAAAATGGACCCCCCATATGAGCAAAGTGCTCGTCTACTCCATCATCAGGAATTGTTCTCCAGAGTCAGTACTATCAGAAACATTTTTTAAACGTGTACCATATGTGGCTAAGAAGAGCCTAATTTGTCCACTTTGCAAGTCTTATGTATCTTAAAAGGCAAGTTAACTCAAAGTAATTTTTCTGCAGGTGAAGTCTTCTTCAATGCATCACCCTTAGTTCTTTGAGTAATTAGAAATTGTCGTCTAAGATAAATGTCACAGTTCATGTAAATAACTATTTACCTAAAGGAAATGTGAATCCACAAGAGTCAGCATACTTTAATGAGGCATGACAATGGAGAAAACAATGGTGCAGTGCATCTGCTGAAGCTGACAATGCTTATGGTAAAAACGGGGCAAACAACCATTATTTGTTTTTACATTTCAGAAATAATGTAGCTTGAAAATTTCCAACAAGCATTGTGCAGTCAGACCATTTGTTACAACTAACTGCCTAATTGTTCTCTTGGCAGAAATAAAAAATTAGAGCACTTATGTCATTTGCCTAAATTTCTAATTAATGCAACAGTATCAGTAAAACTGGAACAGAAAAAAAATTGTTGGGTGAAAAATGCCTTGGCGAATGTTCATATAATTTGTCTTTGTTAACTTTCTACCATCTTTTTTTCCCCTTAAACAGCAGGTGTTCTAATCACTGTAAGTGTTTTATATTTCAGAAGAAAAAGGTACCGTATATCACCAGATCTCATGCAAAAGAAGTACGCCTTCTGCCGTTTGATAAAAGTCCCTCAACCCAGCTTTGCTAAGTTCAAACACAGAAGGTTACTGAAATTTCAAACTATAGGGAAAATATCTTCATACTGGGGAGCAGTTTACAGCAAACAGCCTGCAATATGAAAATGTATTTAATGCAATTAATAATTTAAGATCTGAGAGCATGTGCTCTTGGAGAGTTAAATGCTTGTCAGAGTGATAGATGCATGCTTCACCACCAATACATTTCGTCTGAAGAGCAGAGGGATTTTGCAAACTTGTGCTGACCTTGGGCTTCAGTACATAAGAGGCATATTGCAAGGCAGCCCCATTCCTATTAGAGCTATGCAGCAGCTCTCAATTTACTGCCCTTATACCAATTAAAATGCTGTAAAAACATTAAAATTAATGCAGTCTTAACTCCTGTAGCAGGCCTACTTTCCCTCTTTCTTAATTAGTGCATAATTATTCAAATTTTGATATCCTGGAAAATTATCACATGGAAATTATTTTAGGAGCTGTAACAATAGCAAAAAATCCTTTCCCCCAAACTCTATTAACATGTGGAAGTAATTAACAGTTAATTACAGTGGAAATACTATTACTGTTAATGTTTAATGACTTTTCCCATTGCCGGGTAAGCAAGAAATTCAGAAGCCCATAACAGCACTGTCCTACTGTGGAATGTACTACAAGCAACTTGAAAAGATTAGGCAGTGACTCCAGTTAGATAATTCGCACTCGAAGCAATTATGATGCTGTGGCTACATAAGGGTTTAAAGGTCAATGCTCAGGAAATATCAATGCATGTAAACTAGCCTAACATATTCCATTCAGTGGAGAAAAAAATGAGAAAAGATGGCTTTACTTTGTCTTAATTAACTCACTACACAGCTAGCCGACTAACAAAATCTGGACAAGTTCACAGCAAACACTACACTGCAGTTTACTTTAATATTCTATAGTGAAGTGTTTACTTATACTGATATCCCAAGACTATTATTAAAATACTTCATATGAAAATGTCAAATTGAGTGGCTCCATACCTTAAAATCAACACTGTTTTATAACTGGTAGTGGTAAAATTCCTTGAAACAAACCAGAAGTGACACTTGTGAAAAGTAATACGTATACAATATATAGGCCCTTAAACCATATTCTACAGGTAAGCTACAATTAGCAATATGGGAAAGCTTGCAGCTGATAAAGTTTCACTGATGCAGAATTAAGAAATCTTAATAAAATGCAGTTTCACTTAATAATTCACTCAACACATTTTTGTAAATTCACTTTTGATTTCCCATTGCAGAAAGCAAATGAGAAAGGTGCATGTGTGATGTTTTGCAAATCATCTCACATCTCTGCACTGAAAAGCAATATCAAGCGTCCTTATCCAGAGAGAAAAAAAAATGAGTGTGCGGATTTGCAAAAAAAAAACTGATAGGAGCCTCTTGCACAAGCCTGATGCCTCTCTAGGTGATGTGAATTGGGCTGCTTTATATGGAATTTGCTTCAGATTAAAATATCTGATCTGACTCTCCTTCAGTGGGCCTGAGCTCAAAACGACAGTCTTGACTGACACTTGAACTAGATTGGCCTCTATTTGTGAGTTGTGTTGGTTCTTGGCCAGGTCACAGATTGAATTGCTCTGTTGTTTACAGGAGTGGGGGAGCTGCTGGTCTTGGGTTGTGAGGAAGAGAAAGAATCAGTCTTTTGTCACTTTGTACAGTGAGCCCTTATTGCCCTGTAAATGAAAAGGCAGAACTCCTGTCCAGAAAGGAGCAGTGCTACTTTAGCTCGTTCCCAGGTAGCTTTAATATGGAGGATTGACGACAGTGAGTTCAAAAAAAAAGATGAAGCAAAACCTTTAGCAATCCAAATGTTTCTAAATATTAGAACAATTAAAAAAAGTGTAATTGGAGAACAAAGAGCCCAAACTACAACCAACATATTGTAAAATATGTCTCATGTTATTAAGGTAATCATGGCTATAGGGCTGGGCAGGACAGAGGTGCACAGGCTAAAGAACAGAGCAGCCATGATATTACTAAACTGAGGAGCAGTCTTGATGGGTCAAAGTATACCTCTCCTGCTTCTTGTACTCATACGACTAGAAAAGGAGTGCACTGAATTCCTTAGCAGCAGTTAAAAGCAATTCAATTGCTTTATCCTAATTAGTGAGGGAGAGATGTCTAATGCTGAAATAGGTGTGATCACAAACTCAAATACCCACATGTTCTTCAAGAGGCAATAAAATGTGACTTGTCAAGGATATTTCCAAAGCTAAAAGCTTAATAGCTACACAGCAGCACAGCAAGGCAAGGTAACGTCAAGTGGTCTTGCTTTCCAATGCATACCTTCCAAGCTTGTCCAGTGGAAATGGTTTCCGTTACATGGTACAACAGAAACAGTGGACACCATTTTGCAAAAGAACTCTCACAGGCATCAAACTAGGAAGCAAAAAGCATAACTTTCAACCAACATCTTGAATATTTTGTAGACTGTGAAATAAAAATTGAAACAGACACTTGCAATTGGATAGCCACTAACCTATCATAAATTCTAAGATGAAACAAAAAAAATTCTAAAAAGACATTTTAACTTTTAACTCGTGGTTTGACAATCCAGACATATAAAATATGTCAAAGCGGGTGAGGTGAATAAGCATCACGATGCCATTAAAATTAATTTGTATTCATGCAACACAGCATTATATTTTCAGCGTATTTTGCAGCAAGAAAAGTTCATAAATAACTGAAACTCTTGCCAATTCAGTAATTCCGTTGAAGGAAGCTGCAAAACAATAGAGCACATGCACAAGCTTGGAATTACTGACAGCAACTTCTGGATATTCGTGTTTAGCTGTGCATGTGCGGACTTCAGACGCTGCTGTCAATTTCCCGTGTAATGATGGCGAATGCTGCCAGTTGCGCCATCATTACAACTGCAAAATCCAGGCTATTATTTGTTGACGGAGAATGGGAACAGCAAGCAATGCTGTGACAGCAAAGTGTGAGAATCAAAGGCTATGATTTCTTAAGTAGCGCATCAGGAATAATTAGTTTCTTTGTGAGACATGCTTGCATAGTTCTGCTGGATGAACTGTACCTGCCTCTGCATGCAAAAAAAGAAAGGAAGTGACACTTCGGCAAAAATAAATATAAATATAACATGAAAAGATGTGACTGTTCGTCGATGATTAATATGGCTTTGATAATTGAGTTAGTGTTTCCAATATTGAATTTAAGTAAGTTGATCATATGCATATATTTTATATAAGTAATACTACTATAAATATGCAGAGAAAGGCCTCTAAAGTTGGCAAAAAATGGCCCTTCCTGGATAATAATTTATTGTGACAAATTGATCCTCAGAGATTTTAAATACAGTCCTATCCATGACTCTTCAAGGTTATAATTTATTCTCATTTACAACCTTTAATGCAATATCTACAATTCTACATGGATATACTTGAATTTTAGGAATATGGAGCTACTAGAGGTAATTCCTTTTCTGAAATGAACTTATTTATATTTAAGCTATCTTTGTTAGTCTATTATTCTTATTATGCGCATTGCCTAAGTATATAGTCTTTCTAATTTAAAGGCCCTGAATTAATAGCCTCCCACCCTTTACCCATACTGAGCATTGTGTTTGTATATATATCATTTCCTCTGCGGTTGACATTTCTGCTGCTGTGAGTGACATTTTTGCTAAGATAACTTGTGTAATGCGCAGCACCTTAAATTCCTGCTAATGAGCATCTTAACTGCATACATTGGACCAGAATTTCCTGGAGCATGGCTTCTTCTGGCCTGTCCAGTTAGTTGAGTTGCCTATTTCTATTTTCTTTATCTGATACATTCTTGAAACTGTGAGCTAACAACAAGTTAACAAAGGGGAAGTGGACAACTGGAAACTTGATGAGTGGGAGGAAAATCTGCTTACTTGCTGAATAATCGAATGTAGAGGACTAACAATAAACAGAGGAAAAACTGTGATGCAACTTTTCTTACAGTGGATGAATTCAATGTTCATTTAGGTCTAGAAAGGGAAACAAAGGGAAGGAAAATAGATTAGAAAAGAAAGAAAAAATGGAGGAAGCGAAACATGAGTTTTGACCATCTCCAGAAACAATTCACTCCGAAGGAATGAGAGTTAATTTGCTGAGGAAAAGAAGCTATGGCATAATATTAATTGTAAGTAATGGACCCAGCAATGCTAGGACTGAAAGGAGATTAAGGGTAAGGTGCCATTATTATGAGGCTATTGATGGAGCAATACAGGTTATTCAGTTTTGCCAGTTAGAATTCACTTTCTCAAATCTCTTCCTCATTGCATGACCATAACTATAACAAAAATAATTGAAATGGTAACATCATTGCAAATGAAGTTTGCTCTAACTAGTGAAAGGATAGTGCTCATCTTGAACACAAGTTTTTTATGGGGCCTTGACAATGAAGATTTTCATCTAGACACCATCATCTTCCAGTGAATAGTGACCATTCACGTGGTATCTTGCAAAGACTTAAAGCAAGAAGCATAAATTATAAAACACTCAACAGGTTGAATGACAAACGTTGGGACTGAGGGAGAGATAAAGGATACATAGAGAAAACAGGTCCTGATCATGCTCCACTTCAGCAGGTGACACTAACTAGTACATTGCAGAGGTGACCAACATTGTTGATCAGCAGTACAATCCAGACCAATGCTTCACATTCACATCTTCACTTATGCCCAGCAAAGCTGGCTTCCCACTCTAGTCTGGACGAACAGAGGATCTGGATGCACTTTGTATTCAGTCCCCAGCTTTATACCAGTTTGGTGTATCTAGCAACACACACAATATGCTGGAGGAACCAAGCAGGTCAGGCAGTATCAATGGAGATGAATAAGCATTGACATTTTGGCCCAAGGCCCTTCTCCAGGACAGGCATATCTAGCTCTTGCTCATTCATTTCCATGGGGCTGACAATGGATGAAAAAATTAGAGTCCTTAATCTTCTTTATTTAGTTCAATTGATACTTATATTTCAATTGAATTTTATTTGCAGGTATGTATGTTAAATAAAATTACTTCTCTTATTTAAGAACTAGTTATTTATGGTTTTTAACCATTTTAAAAATGGCTTTGTTTATAGATATTAAAAAAACAATTTTAAAAATCTTTGAAACCTGTGATTTAATAAACCATCAGGGTGTTGCTTTCAGGGGGCACCGATGCTGTAAGATCTGTATCTTATTTGGACCTGTGGACAGAAGCTGAAGGAAGTGGGCAGGAGGGTAAATGTGAAGCACATGATGGATGGACCAAGATCCAACCTTTTCATTTTCATCTGATAGAGTGAGTCACCACACATACGAAGTTTTTTTTTCAGGGCTAGAGAGGTGGTGCAGCATTAACTAGCACCTATTTTGCAGTTAAAATCTCCATACATCTAAATGTAACCAGACATAATTTATCAGCTATTTTTTGTGCAGAACCTAAGGGCATGTTCCCAAAGTTCATGCTATTACAATGATTTCAGGGCTGAGTCAATTGCTGAGAACTGCAACAGCACAGCCTGTTAAGTAGCAGAATATCTCTGACAGCAGTTGTTGAATTTTCACATTTAATTCTGTAGGCTTGGATGTCAGAAATTGCTGTCATATTTACCCAGTAATGACATCAAATGTTCATAACACAGTGCAAAATTAGCAGCAAATTCTGGAGAGGATTATGACTCCGTATGATAGAGGTTCAATGGACAACGGTAAATCCAAGAGAGAAGCAAAAGTGACCTATAATTCAATGTTACTGTTTTGCATTGTTCCACTGAAGTGAAAATCTAACACCTTCAGTAGAAGATCCCCAATATGATATGTTAATAACAGGAACAATTTCTCTAATTTATGAAACTCAAAAGATAAAATGTCATAACTGCGCAGAGGCAAAATTTTTTGTGAATGTTGCATATCACCTCATCTAATGTTTCCTATCACAGCATAAATAATTCAATTATTTAGATGATAAGCTTTCTATTGTTTAATCTGGCTTTTAGAAAAGAGTAAGACTTTAGCATTATTTGAGAAGCAGAAACTGTAAGTCTACATGTTAGAAATATGAAAAAACAATTATAAATGTGGAGAATCCTGAAAATAATTAGGGACATTGCTTTCAAACAATTTTGATTATTTGGAATTAGATTCAAATGAAAGTGTAAATTCCTGTGGGTTATTTCTGAGTTACCTATTACATTCCATTCTAATAAATAAATCAAATGCTAACTTTAAACAAAATAATTACAATCTATTTTAATTTTGGTCTCTAATTGACCAGTTTTAACTGATTAGCTCTAGACTCACATTATGGCTTTTTATTTGCATTTCAAGTGTTCATTCAATGCAATTGAATGTACTGTATGATTAAAAAAATCTTCAATATTTATATTAATTTACACAATATGGCCTGGCAATACCATAATGTCAACTGGTATAACCATCCCAAAATAATTTTGAACATTTTAAATAAATCCACGAAAAAGAAAGTTTTTAACAACTTTAATAAATTGTTAAACTTTTCCCTTCAGGTATAAATGAATTACTTTGAAAACGATGTAATTTGCCATGTTCTAACTAACTGAAAAATTACACAAGAAATAGAATCCAAGGGCTATAAATATTTTTGCTGTAAGACACTCTTCTTAGAGTATCTTGACTGTAGGGCCAAATATCTGAGTGATGGGTCTCCAGAGCATTATTCTGTATATAAAATTATATTGTCATAATAATGTGGGTTTATTTATGTGCACCCAGAAGTAAGCAATTTCCTGTGAAGTCTATAGAGTTTTAGAATTTAAAAAAAAAATCAGTGCAGCTGTCATTATTCAGACCATATAACTCACTCTGTTGGAGTTGAATGAAGTGGCAGTATTGCACTCTGAGCTTTACACTTCCTGTTCCGTCCCATTTCAAGCCAAGTAACACTTTGACAGACAGCTGAAGAAATCTGCATAAAGGAAGAGTAACTGACAGCCAGGGTCAGACTCTCTCTGTTTAATGACACTGCCAGTTACACATTTTGAATTGTTTAAATATGAGTCTACAGTTTCAACAATCATCATCTCACTGGTTCCACTTTTCATACCCAACAGCCAGGAAACTGACACGTAATTACGCACTTACTGATGGTATCGCCAGTGCCGATAATTAAAACTGCCACAAGAGGATTGCTATTGCTATTCTACAGCTGGGATGTTGTCAAAAGGTGGAAACTCCAGCAGCTTTTAACACTATCTTCTTAAAGTTGGGCCACAGGCACCAATGTTGAAATAATGGGAAGGCCTCAGCACATCATTCACAATGTCTCACACAAATGAAGAAAATCTATTAACAATCCAATAAGTGAAATACAAACACAATGACCTGAGGGTTAAACAGTCTGGGTGGACTAGTACTTGTTTCTGCTCTTCATTGTTCATTTTTCTTTTCACATATATTGTATATGAAAAGTGTGCTACAAGCTAATATAATGCAATTGATGATACAAATTCCTGACACTTGCCTTTTTGAAAACAGATTCATTTTGATCTTTTACAGTCTTCTCCCAGAAAGTCATGACATCTTCTAATTTATGCACAAGCCAATTACATTTGAGTATGTTGAATTAAGGAAGTACTTATGCAACCAAAGTCCACTCTTTCCATTTGAGTTATTCCCAAGAATGCTTGAAGTACGAGTTTGTGTATATGGAGCTGACAACCACTAGAGTCTCTAAAATAGTGTAAACATTTAATTTCCATTTTTAACTTTAGCTATTGAAAAAGAACATCATTTATGTCAGCTTAGTAAATGCTTAGATGCTGAAGCCTGAAGTGAAATTTCCTCATTAAGAAATTTTGATTGTTATTGGTCAAAAAAAATTACAAAACTGCAGTGGTTTATTTCAGGAACTATACAAGTTTAGAAATCGTTTTAATTACAAAATACATTAATTGTGATTTGCCAGCTAGATAGAGAACAAATAAGCTTTATTGTAAATGCAATTCAATTGAAAACATAGAGAAACCTGAAATCTGCACTAACTAATTAAATGGTTGAAACATGCTCCTTTTATATTAACCCCAGACAGACAAGAGGGCCAGGTATTTTTTACATGTGTTTACAAAAGCATTGTAGAAAGCAGTTTTTATTCAAAAAAAAAACATTCAAGTGGATCTGAACTTTAAAGTTATGACTTGGATCTTCTTAAAATGATGAAACTAAGACACAGGAACTTTGGATTAACAATACCCACTTACTTAAGCCCAAGTCCTTACATTCCATGAGATCATGCCTGACTCTACATTGTTTCTCCATATCCCTTAATACCTTTGCTTAATAAAAATCTAGTATTTACTGATTTAATTTTATCAATGAATTTTGCAGTGATTTGCCTATAGAGTATAGATATCTTACAAGGATCTGATCCATAATTTTGGACATGGTAAGCTGCTGTTCTGCACTAGAAATTCCACAGTGCTGATACACCATTAAAAATTAATTTTATCTTGAATGGACCACGATTGCGACTAATCACTCCATTTTATACTAAACACTAGAGCAGAGTTCAACTACTCTATAGTAATGTTTTTTTACTTCACCCAGGAAGACCTGACCATAATGAATAGATTTTGCCTTAGATTCTATAATGCTTGAGAAATACAATGAAGAGGAAATGTTCTGTCAATGGAATTTGTATGACTAGGTTTTTACTAGTCAGCAAAGACATGGTGGGTTGAAAAGCCTGTTTTTCTGCTGTATGGGTCTATGATTTTATCCACTAAGACTAACACTCACGGACAGGATAAGATCATACACATGATGCACAATTCTGATTTACACCATTTTCACCCGCCAGCAACCATGTAATTTGAAGGATAAGGAAAAAGACGGATTAATAAAAAAACAAAATGCCAACCTCAAGGAGTAAAAATCTGGGAAAATCTCCTCTGGACCCCTGAGGTTATTAGTGGTAGTCCTGGAAACCAAGTCAGCCATGATTTAGTTTGCTCAATATGTGATTTGTCTACCACCTCTTCCCAATCAGGAAGTTATTCAAATTCCCTTTGCAACTGTGCTATGAAGTTCAATAGAACTGAATTACAGAAATGAGCGCAAAGCTCAAAGTTCCAAACAAGATTAAATTTCTGCACCTCTGTATTTGTGCACTGATTCATTGAACCACATAATTCTGAGTTTAATTGTCACCGAACCAGACTGAACATTGGTGGAATTGGTAGTGAAGGGGAAGGGGCCATTCATGGAGGAGGGATCAGTGTTGTTATGTGACAAGGAATAAAATTACATATGTCATACAAGGATTCCAATCAAGTAATGGATGTAAAGAACTTGTTGTCTTGGGAAGGCCCTACACTGCTGGGTTGGAAAAAAATAAATGCATGTGGACAAATATTATCATGTCGTATCTGATGTGGAAATCACCAAAGTACCCAGCCAGATATTTAGTATAACATGGAATGATTAGTTGCAATCATGGTCCATTCAAGATTAAATTGATTTTTGGTGATATATCCACACTTTGGAATTTCTAGGCATGTGGTGCAGAACAGCAGCACACCATTCCAAAATTATGGATCAGGTCCCTGTGAGGTATCTATACCCTGTGGACAAATTTGTGGGCTGATGCTGAAAATTCTACCTCAGTATTTTGTGCATACCTGATTTGTGAAGAAGTTGGAGCAGGATTACAAAGTATAAATATGTTGAGCTTTCTTGGAAATCTATCTCACACATTTGGTTCGAAAAAAAAACAATTTCAAGCAGTTTTTAATTCAAGAAAAATACTTGTGATCTTTGCAAAAAGCAATGAAAAATACCAATCTGAAGTTCCCTTGGAGAATGCAATCAGCCGTAACATCAAGCTGTAAAACTTGTAGCTCTAAATAGAAAGGGTAAGGACGGAGCATTCCCCAGTCAATCTGACTGCTCTTCACTCCCAGTTTCATGTTTCTATTGATTATAAACAGATGGACTCCAAATGAAAGGCAGTTTAGAATAGAATTCAAAAGTAGCTAGGACTTGATACTGTAATTTTTTTAACAAGTTATTATGATCCTTGACAGAAATTCCGTGCCATAATTTTTTTTACTATGAATGGATTTTCATAACACAAAGGTAATTTTAATGATGATAATTCATGTTGCAATGAATGGTGCAGAGTTTTATTCCTTGTAGAATAGGATTTTGTCAGTCTTTTTCTCCTAAGGGTTCATCATAATATGTACGAATGATCTGTTCATAAAATGAGGCCCTGACTTACAGAAAGTACCACCAGTGCAAAAATTTTCTTCTACTACAAGTCATGCACTGTAAAAACAGCCTTGAACAGTCTTGTACGAACCGTTGAAAGAATGCCCCAGCACTCAAGTTATTGCTCTCTGTCCTCTCTCTATCTTTCTCTCTCTCTCTCAATGGTGAGTGACAGTCTGCTGGTCTTCGAGTCAGGTGAACTCAAATAAGCGATGTTGCAGATTGTAACATCGAAACAACATCACTGGTCTCCCCTCTCATCTGGTGCAGGAGTGATATCGCTCTCTCTCCCTCGCGAGTGAAGGAGAGAGAGCCTGTCTGAGAAATCGAAGTTTTAGGATGGACAGTAGTTTTTAATGGCCTCTAAATCATGGTCTCTGAGGGCTTTGCTGTTGTTTGCGTGGTGGGTGGTGGGGTTTGATGCCTTTGCTGGACAAGTGGGCAGAGGGTTGTTGCTTTTGCTGGTTCTTGCGCGTGGGAAGGGGAGGGGGCTTTGGGGTTCTAACATTTTCTGACACTCTTTCTTTGGGGTTTTTCTTCTGTTTTGCAGATATCCGTGAAGAGTAAGAATTTCAGGTTGTATACTGTATACATTCTCTGATATTAAATGGAACCATTGAGCCATTGAGCGATAATAGGCAAACACCAAAATGAGTGGTGAGGACTGCAGAGAGAGGAATGGAGACCAGGATGTGGAGGAGGGAGGAAGCTAATCAATGTGGGAAGCATGCGGCAAGTAGGAGGACAGAAAGGAAACTTGTTGGGACGAAGATCGGTGGAGAGACAGTAATTCAGAGAGCAGGAAGAATATTGTGGGAATGCAAGTAAAGATCAATGAGGCCATAGAAGATGTCAATATTGAGTGAGCAGTCACTCCAAGTGAGAAGACAAAACAGAAAGGTCATCTTCGAGCTGCCTAGGAAGCAACAAGTCCTTTAATGAACGCTGAAGCAAAGCAAGCCACAGCTCTTTGATTAACACCTTCATCTATGGATGAATCCTGCTACATTTGTCAGTAGTGTGTGACGGATAGAATGTTACACAAATGACATTGTACACTGATTGATGTTGTCGCACTTGCAAGCAGCCTCCGTGGGTATACCTGTCGTACACACAATGGAGCAAGCTGAAATTGTGAATGCACTACCAAATTGTCAATCAGCTTTTAGAAAATATTCACTTAATAGGAAGAACAAAGTATTCTGCCAATTTAGAAACCTGAGGCCCTTGTGTTTGAATTCTGTTTTAAAACAACATTAAAATTTGTACTCAGTTTCTTAGGATATGGGGCAACTTTGAAGTTTAGACTAACTTCACCACACAAGTGAAGGGTTTCAACACATCTGTCAGAGAATGTGGTAGACACAAGTTTTGATACTTTTAAATTAGTCATTTATCCCTTGGAATGGGAAAATCCTTACACAATGGGAATAGAAAATTAATACTTTAAATTCTGTTGCTGTTTAGATGCTGTGGAAAAGTTACAGTAGGGTCTGGTCTAATTATTAAAATATTAACCCTAGGAGAGGTTATTGTGTTATCAGGAGAGATAAATCACTTAGACTGATGAAGGTCCACTTCCTCAAAAATACTACTTTTAACAGTCCAGTCCATTCATCAACAAAAGACAAAGCAAAACACAATATGAATGGGCATCGCGTAGGCTATGAGGACATTTTTCAGGCCACCCACAATCGTTGGTGGGAATACTCTAAACTTTAATATACCAGCTGTGCAAACAGAGTCACAGTTAGTTCCTTCGTCTGCACCTTAGTATTTCTGTCAAGGAACCCAGCCAGGTATTCCTCTTTATTGCCATTCCACATCTGGAGACCAGCTTCTAGAAATGTATATCTGTGGGAAATGAGATTGTTATTGACTAGAAATTCTACGTGTAGTCAAATACATTATTTTGTCCTCTTTCTCTTGTTTTATTAAGGACTATAGACTTTATAATAGCAGGTTACAATTTTGGAACCTTGGTAATGGAGGGTGATGTTAGACAATTGCAAGCCTTTTTTTTACTAAGATGTTTTCAAAAGCTTTGCAGCTCCAGTAAAAGTTAATTGTACTTTTTTTCCCTGACGTTTACATATTCAGCTCCAAATGACAGTAAAGCTAAACTACTCTTCACTGGCACTTGACCAGATGACAAGAGCTAAATTCCTTAAGGTTGTGAAGTGCTTTACTTCAGAGTAGAAAAACTGGCAGAAAGGATTTCCCAGAGAGGAAGATCTGCTGTTAGCTGATACAAATGTACAAGAACTAAAAGGATGCTCTTCTTTCCTGTTAATGCTGCCAATAAAACAGGATTACATCTGAAATGCAATTGAATTTATTTATTTTTACTTACTTCAGAGATACATTGTGGAACAGGCTCTTCTGGCCCAGTGAGCCACACCTCCTAACAACCCACCTATTTAACACAAGTCTAATCACAAATCAATTTACAATGACCAATTAACCTACCAACCAGTACGTCTTTGGACTGTGGCAGGAAAACAGAGCACCTGGAGGAAATCTACGCAGTCACAGAGTGAACGTACAAACTCCTCACGGGTGGCACCAGAATTGAACTCTGAACTCCAAACGCATTGAGCTGAAAAAGCATCACAGTGACAGCTACGCCACCAACACTTGTACAGACATTAGTGCCAAATATAATGCAGTAGAGTTAGAAATTTCATCTCGTGAATGCATACTTACTCAGCCAGCAGTGAAAGAAGAATGAGGTATGGCTCATTTATTGTTTTAGAGACTCATACAAAGTAGTCATGGTTTTTTAGCATCGTTGTCTTTACAACTCCCTTCATTAATATATCAACCATACAAAGTTTCCCAGCAACAGAGTGCAAAGGAGCAGCAGAGGGTTTCTAATTCAATTCATTTTAACAGATAATTTGACTTTGCCTGAAAGTAAAGCAACAAAGGTTCCTCTTGATAAATGATTACAGATTGATTTTGTTGAATAATAAGAATGATCAACTTTAAGTTTCAAGTAAAGTGCCCTCGTACTTAAGCACTTCCAGTTAGCAACATAATCATTTTCTTTATTGATTTTGTCACCTAAATGAAGGAATCTGGAAATCATCTCCAGAATGTCTGACGAATTTAGTACTTTGTATGTTAAATAAACTGCTAACACACATCTTTCCACTAAAGCTAGATAAGAGCTACATGTTGTTTAGCTCTAATTGCATTATCTCTGTTAAACCTAATGGTTTCTTACTCTGACTTTTTCCATTAACCCCATGGATCCAAAGAGCTATGTATTATCACTTATTCCTTCTTCATTCTGGTGACTTCTTCCATTCATGACCCCGACCTACCATTTTTAAGCTGGAGAATCCAATCTGTGTTCAATACATTCCGTATTCAGCATTCCGTCCTCCTCCACAGCAGGACTTCCCAACAATTTTTATGCCATGGACCCTTACCAGTAGCCGAGCCCTGGTTGTGAACCCTTACCCCAGATTTTTATTTCGTGTGTTCTGCTTCACAGTCTTTAAGATGACAACAGAAAGGTGGTTTCCTTTACACCTCGTACTAAACTGATAAAGAACTGGCACTTCCCATTTTCTTGGGTCAACCCTTTCTCTTTGGTCTACCTACTTTGAACTCAGATGGACATTCCAAATTACTAAAGGTATCTTCAAGAATCCCGAACTCTTTTAGCAATATTACACATGTTGTTTTGCACCCAACCTACGGTTAAGTAGATTTAATCCTTGGGTGTTGCTACTAATGGGAAAAAAAATTCCTAGCATGTTCCTCAATGAGAACACAAGTTTAATGTCCAATATGCAATCCTTAGCATACCTTTACCTCTGGTCCTCTGGCTCTGTTAAATTCGTTAACTTTTTTAAAAAAATGAAATATTTATTAACTTGTTACCCTTGCAAAGGGGTTACACTTATTGTACTCATTCTTGTAACTTTGTTGCAATGATGTGGACCTAGACTTCAACAGTCTTAGATCCTGTGGCATGGTTGAGCAGGTTTAATTCAAACTCTGTGTTATTTGCAAGCCTGCAGAGGTTGGCAGGTTTCTACGCAAAATAAATTAAACTAATTGCTGTATTGTCATTAAAGTCAGAGAACCTAAATTAATGTTGAATACCCATGTACTACCTACTTCTTCCCAATACACTGGAAACCTAATCCTGGCTGGAAAGAGGTTTCTTCTTGGAATATAGTGGGTAAATGTAAGGAGCAAATTAGAATTCCAAATATTTGAAATTTTGATTCTGAGGGAAAATAAAATATTCATCCTGGTAATATTTTACTTTGAGTAAGTGCTTAAAAAGCAATATCCTTGTATTTGACCTAGTCAAACATGTTTATTACAGTCTCATGTCAGAATGTGAGAACAGGGTTACATCCATTAACTTACAAAGAAAGCACAAAACAGATGTGTTATAAGGCTGTGTTTGTAATTACAGTAACAGATCCTGCCTAATTGATCCCCATCTGTATTGTAATTATGGTCAGAGTCTGAACACTCATTCTTAAAAGGTTAAATGGAATAATCCTCAACTATATGACATATGAGATGCTTCTTTCCCCAAGTATTATCCTTAACGCCTTGTAGAATCATCAAGTCAATTTAATTCCTTTTATGAGGTTTTGCCTCAAAATCAGCAAAAGAATTTATATTATATGCGTTCAACAATGAAACACTGGTGCAACACACACAAAATGCTGGAGGAACTCAGTAGGCCAGGCAGCACCTATGGAAAAAAAGATAGTCACTGTTTCGGGCTGAAATCCTTCGGCAGGACTGTTCAGAGACCATTCAGAGACAGTTTGGTAGAATTATCAAAAGGGAATAGAAATTAGGTATACTAAGAAAATTAAGTGGAGGGGCACCTGAGCAAATCAGTCTGAAACCCCCCCCCACCTTTCTATTCTGGCAACCTCCCCTTTCTTTCCTGTCCTGAGGAAGGGTCCTGGCCCAAAATGTCAACTGTTTATTCATTTCCATAGATACCGCCTGACTTGATGAGTTCCTCCAGCATTTTGTGTGTGTTGCTTTGAAATGTTCCTGATGTTGGATTTTTTTAAAAGGCCTATTATCTGTGATTCTTACACTTTAATAAAACCAAAAATTCTGAAAACATGCAGCAGGTCAGGAGGCATCCACAGAATGAGAAACGGTCAACCAGTGAAGAGTCCTGGGCTACAGATGCTGTCCAATGTCTTGAGTGTTTCCAACATCTGTTTTTATTTCAAACATCCAGCATCACCTTTTTCTTTTACTATACAGGACATTTTGAGCAATTTATCAATGCATCATATCTCTACTTTCACAGGGACAATCCTCGATGATATTAAGAAAAGTGAAAGGCTTGGTTAAGGGAAGCTGATTGGAGCACTCAAACAAGAGGTAAAGGTAGGAGGAAATAGCAAAGTGACCAGGTTGTGAAGGATGGAAAGAGGGGAAATATCAAGAAGAACAATATCAGTAGCCTTGATGGAGAGTGAATGAAAAATCTGATTGTGATGATGCCAAGATTGCAATGGAGGATCAGCTTGAACCAGCAACAAGCCATGGCTTTAATTAGGGATTGGAAAGGCACACCTGCTCCTGTGAGCTCTTCAATCAGGTGCTTTACTTCGGTAAAGTTAACCTATTTGAGATGGACTTGTTCCACCTCACTAGAGGCCATCTGCTGATATGATTGGTCCAACGCAGACAGAGCTTGCAATAAGCAGCTCAAAACAACCTATGAATGACTCAAAAAATGGAGCAGTCTCCAAGAGGAATACTAAATGCAACTTTGAAGTGAGCCCAGAAAGTTACTTTATTGCCCATACAGTATGCCAATAGATTATGCGAGAAAAGATTAAATTATTAATGTATAAAGCTTCTTTGGCAGTCTGCTTTTAGAGTCATAGAACAGTACAGTACCAATTCAGGCCCTTTAACCCAACAAGTTAATGCTGACCAAGGAGCCTGTCCACTCTGGTCCATACTCTCCAAGCCCCAGCCCTCCATGTACCTATCTAAGTGCTTTTAAATGGTACTATTCTACCTATCTCAAACAGTTCTTCTGGCAGCTCATTCCACATACTCACCACAATCTGGTGAATAAGTTACCCCTCAAGTCCCTTTTAAATTTTTCCCCTCTCCACCTAAATCTATGTCCCCCAATTTTGGACTTCTCTACACTGGGACAATTACTGTTACCATTCACCTTAGCAATGCCTTTCATATTTAAAACATTTCTGTAAGGTCATCCCTCATTCTCCTACATTCGAAGGAATAAAGACCTAGTCTAATTAATCACTCCTTATAACTCAGGCTCTCTAGTCCTGGTGACATTCTCATAAATCTTTTCTGCACTCTTTCCAGTTTAACTATATCTTTCCTATAACAGGGTGCTGAAAACTGCACTGTACTCCAAATACGGCCTCACCAACAACTTACACAACTGCAACATAATGTCCCAACTCCTGTACTCAGTGCCCGGACTGATGAAGGCCAACATGCATAATGCCTTTTTCATGACCCTGTCTATCTTTACGCCACTTTCTAAGTAAGAGCTATGCACTTGCACTCCCAAGTTCCTCTGTTCCATTACACTCTCTAGTGCCATACCAATCATAGTACCAATCCTACACTGGTTTAACTTTCCAAAATGCATCACCTCGCATTTATCCATATTGAAATTCATTTGCCACTCCTTAGCTCACTTCGCTAACTGATCAAAATCCCGTTTTAATCTATGATAACCTTCTTCACTGTCAACAAAACCTCCCAAATTTATGGAAACACACACAAAATGCTGGAGGAACTCCGCAGATCAGATAATATCTATGGAAATGATAAAAAACAGTCAATGTTTCGGGCTGAGATCTTTCTTTAGGACTGCAGAAGGGTCTCAGCCTGAAACGTCAACTTTTTATTCATTTCCATAGATACTGTCTGACCTGCTGAGTTCCTCCAGAATTTTACATGTTGCCTTGGATTTCCAGCATCTGCAGACTTTCTCATGTTTATGATTGGCTCCTAAATTTATGTCATCTGCAAATTACTGATCAGGTCTTAAACGCGGTGCATAACTTTTGGAATGTTGAAAATGGCTATTTGAAGCAATAACTTTATGAACGTCAAAGTATCACCTAGAAACACTTTCTGGCTTGCCCTTTACTAACTTTTGCCAAAAAGTAATCATAAATTCCAAATGACAGTATGAAAACATTATGTGTCCTTAGCCAGCTGAAATTGTGCAGTTTCCAAAATTCAAGAATGTGTCAAAATTACTCTTCAGCTAACACTGAAAATAACGGGGGGGGGGGTGATATTTTTAACCGTTACACTTCCAAAAATAACAGTAATCATTCTGTTTCCTTTCTCTGCATGTCAAGAGTGTGAGTAGACCATTCTGTTTGAGTCACTGCGCCTTTCAAATAGATCATGTCTGAAAGCTTTAGTATCTTTAGATTAATAAGAAATGAAACAGGTTACCAATCCTGTTTTCAAAGTGTTCAGTTCTTTTTTACTTTCAGAGTTCAAGGATCAGGGATTAATTTTATACCCCATATTCATTTACATGTACTAGAAAATAGCTGTGATGTTTTGGTGCTACAAAAAAGCCAACAACATTCAAGGGAATAAAGAGTTATATAAACATAAAGTCAGAAAAACAGATCTGGAATAAAATGTGCATAAATACAAAAACACAGGTATGTAAACAGCATTCTAAAAAGTAGCTTGAAGTGTTAATAATGGTGTGTAGTGACTGAGATTTTACATAGATAGAGGGGAGTGTGGGGGCTAACTAGAATGGAAAATCAGATTAACTGTCCGGGGGGAAGAAACTTTTAAGGTGGTGTGAAGGTTTTTTTTCTCATTTTAGTAGCCCTACAGCACTTCCCAGAAGGGAGCTTTCAGAAAAGTCAGCTTATACTCAGTGGGTAATGTCTGCAATGTCTTCTTCCTGCCTACTTCTTTGTCCTGGACTCAAGTTCTGCAGTGATGATAGATTGCAGCCAGTGACTTTAGAGATCTTTGGAGAGGAAAGTCTAGATTGCCACTTCTTTCTCACATAGATATCCAAATTAATTTGTAGATGTTAAAAATACATAGCGGCTTCTATTATAAATAGGCCAACATCATTATATAGTCGTAGTCATAGTCATAGCCATTCTTTATTGATTCTGAGGGAAATTGGTTTTCGTTACAGTTGCACCAACCAAGAATAGAGTATAAATATAGCAATATAAACTCATAAATAATTAAATAGTAACATGTAAATTATGCCAGGAAATAAGTCCAGGACCAGCCTATTGGCTCAGGGTGTCTGACCCTCCAAGGGAGGAGTTGTAAAGTTTGATGGCCACAGGCAGGAATGACTTCCTATGACACTCTGTGTTGCATCTCGGTGGAATGAGTCTCTGGCTGAATGTACTCCTGTGCCCAACCAATACATTATATAGTGGATGGGAGACATTGTCCAAGATGGCATGCAACTTGGACAGCATCCGTATAAAGGCATTGATGGTATATCTACTCTGTACTTAAATAATACTAAATGGTTCAAAGTTCAAAATGTATTTACTATCAAAGTACATACATCTCACCATATACAACATTGAGATTCATTTTCCTGCGAGCGTGTACAGTCAATCGAAGAACCACAAAAGAATCAGAGAAAGAGCGTACCCAATAGTGCAGCCAAACAAGGTGCAAAAGACACAAACCATGGAAATACAAAAGAAGAATAATAATAATAATAATAATAAATAATCAATAAAATATCAAGAACATGAGACAAAGAGTCCTTGAAAGTGTGTCCATCGGTTGTGTGACCATGTCAACGATGGAGTGAGTGAAGTTCTCCCCTCTGGTTCAAGAGCGTGGACATTTTCACTCACAGAACTGATCACTGAGCACAGCTTTTGGAGTAATTTCGAGGACTCCACAACTCATGCTCTCAGTTTTTATTTATTTATCTATCTATTTATTTGTTTATTTGTTATTTTTATTATTACTTGTTTCAGTAATAATAAAATTTAAAGTCTTTTTTGGTAATTTTTCGTTGATTCTATTGTACTTCTTTGTGCTATCATGAATGCCTGCAAGATAATGAACCTCAGGGTATAATTTGGTGACATACCTATTTTGATAATAAATTTACTTTGAGCTTTGAACTTTTACTTCATTCTGATACAATGGTTTTCAGTTTAAATAAGAAATCTGTGAAGGTTTGGGGGGAGTTTGCTGTGCAGATGGGGACAGTGGACAGGCAATGGCTAGCTTTTAAAGAAATCTTACATGACTTTGAACAAGTTAACATCCTCTTAAGACATATAAATACAACAGGAATAAGTAAACAACTGTAGAGTAGAAGAAAAACCAATACAGTATTAAATCTAAAGAAAAAGTTTGAAAAGTTTTTAGAAAAAGCTGTAGGTCTGAGGACTGGGAACATCTTATAGTTCAGAAAAGGATAGCCAAAAAAATGAAAAAGAAAAGGAAATTAATTGTGAGAGTATTAAGGAACATAAACACAGACAACGAGCTTTTATTGGTCTGTTAAAAAGGAAAAATTCAGCAAGAGCAAATAGGAGTTCCTCAAAAGATGGAGGTAGGAGAATGTATAATGAGAAATGAGGAAACAGCAGAACAACTAAAGCATTAATTGTTAAATTATTTTGTGTCAGTTATCACAAAAAAAAAGATAAAAGGATAAAGATATGGTCTCCCAGAAATGATGTGGTAAGCTCGGTCCAGTATAAACGAAGAAATAAAAGTAATACATATTGGTAAAGAAATATCACAAAAGACTTAATGGACCTGAAAGATGATAAATCCAAATGAGCGATATGCCACGGTTATGAATGAGGTGCTCTGATTATCATATTCTAAAATTCTGAGGGTTCTGTAATTCTGAAAGTATTCCTGTAGATTAGAGGGTAGCAAGTGGTCAGCATGGCATCAGTCAAAGGGACAAATCACCAACAGATAATTTGCAGATAAATTAAGCAAATGTTATATATTTGTCATCTGCAAATCAGCTAAGCAGCCCATGTATATTTTCATCCGAATCATTAATATACAGCCTACCACAAACAATGGGTCCCTGCCTTGATTCCTACTAAACATCATAACACCATAAGACATGGCAGTGTACTGTATTTAGGTCATTTGGTTCGTCAAGTCTACTCCACCATTCAACCATGGCTGACTTATTTTCCTTCCCAACCCCACTCTTCTGCCTTCTCCCAATCACCTCTGACACTCTTACTAAACAAGAAATTATCAACCTTCACTTTAAACCCCATGACTTGGCCTCCACAACCGTCTGTGGCAATGAATTTCACTGTTGCACCACCCTCTGGCTAAAGAAATTCCTCCTCATCTCTGTTCTAAAGGACATTCTATTCTGAGGCTGTGCCCTCTGGTCCTAAACTCACCCACTAACAGAAATATCCTCTCCACCTCCACTCTATCTTGTCCTTTCAATATTTGGTAGGCTTCAATGAGATCCTTTCTTATTCTTCTAAACACTAGTGAATACAGGCCCAAAGCCATCAAAACTCCTCATACATTAACCCTTTCATTCCTGGGATTATTGTCATAAACTCCCTCTGGACCTTGTACAAAGCTAGTATATCCTTTCTTAGATAAGGGGCACAAAACTGCTAATAATACTTCAAATGTGATCTGACCAATGCCTATTAAGTCTCAGCATTATATTCTAGCTTTTATATTCTAATCATCTTGAAATTAATGCTAAAATTGCATTTGTTTTTGTATTATTAACTGCACATACATATTAACCTTTGGAGAATCCTGCACATGGACCCCCAACTCTCGTCACACATCAATTCCTGAATTTGCTCCCCATTTCAAAAACAGTCTACACCTTTATTCCTTCTACCAAAGTGCATGACTTACTTACGTTTATTACATCTTCCACTTCTTTGCTCTTTTTCCTAAACTGTCCAAGTCCTTCTGCGGACTCCTGCTTCCACAGCAAAAAAGTAATGCAAAAAGAGAGCAAAAAAGTAGTGGGGTAGTGTTCATGCAACATCTCCAGCATAATTTTCCTGTGGTCTGAAGATCACCCTAGTCTCTCTTTTACTCCTCACATACCTGAAAAAAAAACACATTTCATATGCTCTTTTATATTTTGCCTGGCTTACCATCATACTTAATCTTTTCTCTACTTAATACTTTTTCAGTTGCCTTCTGTTAGCTTTTAAGAGCTTTCCAATCCACCTTCCCTCTATTGCATACATTGTATGATCTTTCTTTTGTTTTTATGCTATCTTTGACTTCCATTGTTAGCCACAGTTGCTTCGTCCTTCCTTTAGAATACACCTTCTCCTTTGAATGAACCAATCCTGCATCTTCTGAATTACTCCCTGAAACTCCAGCCCATGCTTCTATACTGTCATCCCTGCTAGTGTCCTACCAATCAACTTTGGCCAATTTCTTTCTCATGTATTTATAATTCCCTTTACTCTACTGTATATTGTTACATAGATTTTAGCTTCTCTCTTTCAAACTGCATTATGAATTTTATCACATTATGCTTCTTAAGGGTTTCTTTACCTTAAGCTCCCTAATCAAATATGGTTCATTATACAACACCCAGTCCAGAAAAGCTGATCTCCAAGTGGCTTCAATCACAAGTTGCTCTAAAAAGCTACAAGGTGCATAAAAAGGGAGTAGACAGTCTACAAATCCAGCAACAAGTGGATTTTCCCAATCTACCTGCAATCTACCTGAGCCTGGAGAGAGTCCCTGTGCTGTAGAAAACATCCTGCCTAGTTCCAGTACTCAAGAAGACATGTCCCACCAGTGACTACAGACCAGTGGCACTGACCTCACGTGTTATGAAATCATTCGAAAGACTGGTCCTGACACACCTCCAGACCATCGTAAATCCATCATTGAACCCCCTGCAGTTTGCTTACTAACCACATATTGAAGTCGAGTGTGCCATTATCTTCCTGCTTCAACAGGCTTACACCCATCTGGATGAGTGAGAAGATATTCCAGTGCTTTTAACACCATATGATCTGCTTTACAGGGGAGTAAGCTCATAGGGATGCAGGTGGATACTCCACTGGTGTCCTGGATTACAGGCTACCTGTCCGAACAGCCACAGAATGTGAGATTGCAGATCTGTGTATCAGATACTGTGGTTAGCAGCACAGGGGCACCTCAGGGCATTGTCCTATCTCCCTTCCTGCTCACTGTCTACAGCTCGGACTTCAGATACAACTCAGAGCCTTGCCACCTGCAGAAGCCTTCGGACGATTTGGCAGGTGTGGGCTGTAACAGCTGGAGTCAAGAAGTTGAGTACAGAAGAGTGGTGGACAACTTTGTTGAGTGGTGTGGGCTGAACCACCTGCGGCTCAACATCACTAAGACAAAGGAGTTGCTGGTAGACTTCAGCAAGGTGAAAACAACTTGCATTCCCATTTTCATCAAAGGAATGGACGTGGAAGTTGTCTGGGACTACAAGTACTTGGGAATTGACCCGGACAATAAACTGGACTGGACTGAAATTACAGGGGTTTTGTTCAAGAAGGGCCAGAGCTGACTGTGTTCCCTGAGGAGGCTCTCGTCATTCAACATTTGCAGTACTATGCTGCAGATGTTCAACGACCCAGTGGTGCTCGGCATTCTATTCTACGCTGTGGTCTGCTGGGGCAGCAAGGTTAGAGCAGCTGTTGCCAAGAAGATCAATAAGCGCGTCAGGAAGGCTGGTTCTGTACTGGGGGTGGAATTGGATTCCTTGGTGGTTGTGTCTGAGAGCAGGATGCTGCAGAAGCTATGGAACTTTATGGACAATCTCTCTCACCCCCTCTGGACAAACAGAGGAGCACCTTTAGTTACAGGCTGATTGTCTGTTCTAAAGACAAGGTGCACCACTGAATGCCACAGGAGATCCTTTCTCCCTGTGGCTGTAAGACTCTACAATCCTGCTCCTTAAGTATATAAGTAAGTGGTTTCATTGCACATCTGTATTTTGCTCTATTACTTTTAAATGGACATTTTGTTTTTTTTTGTACCTCAATGCTTACATTTTGTATTTTAAAGTATATATTTCTGACTGAGCAAACTTGCAACAATAATTTCCTTCGGGATAAATAAAGTTTTATCTTATCTTGTCTTATCTTATATTGAAATCCCCCATGACTATCGTAACATTTCCTATTTTAATCCTATTTTACATGACTGTCTATCTCCCATTATATTTTCTACCCCACACCTTGGCTACTGTTTGAAGGCCTGTATGTAACTCCCATCTGGGTCTTTTTACCTTTGCAGTTCCTTAACTCTACCCACAGGGATTCTGATCATGTGTCATTTCTTTCTAAGGATTTGATTTCATTTTTTTTACCAACAAAGCCACTCCACCCTCCCTGCACATGTGCTTGTCCTTTTGACACGATGTAGATCCTTGTGTGTTAAGCTTCTAGCTGTGATCTTCTTTTATTCATAATTCTGTGATGACCACAATGCCTTAGCAGCCAATTTCTAACTGCATTAGAAGATTATCTACCTTGTTTTGTATACTGCATGCATTCAACTATAAAACCTTCGTCCTGTATTCTCCACTCTTCAGTTTTGTCTCCATGTTACCTAAAGTTAAACTCATATCTGCTTCTAAACTTTTTGTCTTATTCTTTATTCTGGAGACTTCAGTAACCTCTCCTGCATTCCCCTTCTCATTTACTTTATCCATACTTTTCCAAGCTGTTGACCCCACACCTCCTAATATTAAGTTCAAAACACCAAGTCTCACAGACCTGCTGTCAGAATAGCACCCCTAAATGATTACCCTCTGTCACCTATGGAGAAGACAATGTTGAATCCAATCTAGCAGATCACCATGGATCCACTGTTCCTTAATCTTCTGGTTCAGTCTACCAGTAAGGATCTGTGTGCATACAACATTCCCACCCTCAACAATCATCTTTGCCACCAGGTAGTGCTACAGTTGTTATGGGGGATTTCAACATTCAGGTAGACTGGAGGTTGGTACTGGACCCTAAGAAAGGGAGTTTGTGGAGTCCCTCCGAGATGGATTCTTAGAACAGCTTGTACTGGAGTCTACCAGAGAGAACGCAATTCTAGATTTGGTGTTGTGCAACGAACCGGATTCGATCAGGGAGCTTGAGGTAAAGGAGCCATTAGGAGGTAGTGACCACAATAAAATAAATTTTAATCTACAATTTGAGAGGGAGAAGGGAAACTCGGAACAGAAATGGCAAGTGTTTCCGGGAATAATGCGGAAGGTGCAGGATCAGTTCATTCCAAAGAAGAAGAAAAATACTAAGGGGAGTAAGGGGAGGCTGTGGCTGACAAGGGAAGTAATGGACAGTATAAAAATAAAAGAGAAGAAGTATAACATAGCAAAGACGAGTGGGAGCCAGAGGATTGGGAAACTTTTAAAGAGCAACAGAAGGTAACTAAAATGGCAATACACAGAGAAAAAAATGAGGTATGAAGGTAAATTAGCCAAGAATATAAAGGAGGATAGTAAAAGCTTCTTTAGGTATGTGAAAAGGGAAAAAATAGTTAAGACCAAAATTGGGCCCTTGAAGACAGAAGCGGGTGAATTTATTATGGGGAATAAGGAAATGGCAGACCAGTTGAAAAGGTACTTTGGATCTGTCTTCACTAGGGAAGACACAAACAATCTCCCAGATATAATAGTGGCCAAAGGACCTAGGGTAATGGATGAACTGAAGGAAATTGATATTAGGCAGGAAATGGTGTTGGATAGGCTGTTGGGTCTGAAGGCTGTTAAGTCCCCGGGACCCGATGGTCTGCATCCCAGGGCACTTAAGGAGGTGGCTTTATAAATCGTGGACACATTGGTAATCATTTTCCAATGTTCTATAGACTCAGGATCAGTTCCTGTGGATTGAAGGGTGGCTAATGTTGTCCCTCTTTTCAAGAAGGGAGGAAGAGAGAAAACAGAGAATTATGGACTGGTTAGCCTGACGTCGGTGGTGGGAAAGATGCTGGAGTCAATTATAAAAGATGAAATTACGACACATCTGGAGAGCAGTAACAGGATTGGTCCGAGTCAGCATGGATTTATGAAGGGAAAATCGTGCTTGACTAATCTTCTGGAATTTTTTGAGGATGTAACTATGAAAATGGACATGGGAGAGCCAATGGATGTAGTGTATCTGGACTTTCAGAAAGCCTTTGATAAAGTCCCACATAGGAGATTAGTGGGCAAAATTAGGGCACATGGTATAGGGGCAGAGTACTGACATGGATTGAAAATTGGCTGGCTGACAGAAAACGAAGAGTAGCAATTAACGGGTCCCTTTCGGAATGGCAGGCGGTGACCAGTGGGGTACCGCAGGGTTCAGTGGTGGGACCGCAACTGTTTACAATATATATTAATGATTTAGATGAGGGAATTAAAAATAACTTTAGCAAATTTGTTGATGACACAAAGCTGGGTGGCAGTGTGAAATGTGAGGAGGATGTTATGAGAATGCAGGGTGACTTGGACAGGTTGGGTGAGTGGGTAGATGCATGGCAGATGCAGTTTAATGTGGATAAATGTGAGGTTATCCACTTTGGTGGTAAGAACAGGAAGGCAGATTATCATCTAAATGGAGTCAAGTTAGTAAAAGGGGAAGTACAACGAGATCTAGGTGTTCTTGTACATCAGTCACTGAAAGCAAGCATGCAAGTACAGCAGGCAGTGAAGAAAGCTAATGGCATGCTGGCCTTCATAACAAGGGGAATTGAGTATAAGAGCAAAGAGGTCCTTCTGCAGCTGTACAGGGCCCTGGTGAGACCACACCTGGAGTACTGTGTGCAGTTTTGGTCTCCGAATTTGAGGAAGGACATTCTTGCTATTGAGGGAGTGCAGCGTAGGTTCACAAGGTTAATTCCTGAGATGGCGGGACTGTCATATGTCGAAAGATTGGAGCGACTGGGCTTGTATACTCTGGAATTTAGAAGGCTGAGAGGGGATCTTATTAAAACATATAAGATTATTAAGGGATTAGACACGCTGGAGGCAGGAAGCATGTTCCCGCTGATGGGTGAGTCCAGAACCAGAGGCCACAGTTTAAGAATAAGGAGTAGGCCATTTAGAACGGAGTAGAGGAAAAACTTTTTCACCCAGACAGTGGTGGATATATGGAATGCTCTGCCCCAGAAGGCTGTGGAGGCCAAGTCTCTGGATGCTTTCAAGAAAGAGATGGATAGAGCTCTTAAAGATAGTGGAATCAAAGGTTATGGGGATAAGGCAGGAACTGGATACTGATTGTGGATGATCAGTCATGATCACAGTGAATGGCGGTGCTGGCTCGAAGGGCCGAATGGCCTATTCCTGCACCTATTGTCTATTGTCTATTTCTATACCTCCTCAAAAACACAGTCAAGTATGAGGACCTGATCATCCCCATCCAAAGTCACGTTGACTATCCCGAATGAATTTCTGCTTTTCTGAATTGTAGAATTTATCCCTTAGACTTGTATCCAATAATTATTTTCCTACCACTGGTCAAGGCTCACTGGTCTATAATTTTCTGGATTATTCCTATTGCCCTTCTTAATCACAGGAACAACACTGATTACTCTGAAGTTCTCCATTACATCACCTACAAAGATCTCTGTCAGGTCCCCAATAGTCTCCACACTTGCCTCTCTCATTAGCCTGGGATAAATCCAATCAGGTCCTGGGAATTTATTCACCATAATATTTTTCAAGAGACCCAACGCCTGCTCCTTCATGATCTCTCCACAACTTAAAATATCAGTATACCCCTCTCTGATATCAATATCCTCCATGTCCTTCTCTATGGTGGCAACTGATGCAAAGTTTTCATTTACAAATTACTTCATCACTTTCTTTTGCTTCAGAGTAAAACCAACCTGCTGTAATTTTACAGAGCCTTTGTGAGACTACATCCAGTGTTTTTGTCTCCTCAACTTAAAAGTACTGTATATACACTCAGTGGCCTCTTTATTAGGTAAACCTTTACAACTATCTGTTAATACAAATATCTAATCAGCAACTCATGTGGCAACAACTCAAAGCAGCAAACATGGTCAAGGGGTTCATCTGATGTTCAGACCAAAGATTAGAATGGGGGAGGAAATGCGATCTAAGGGACCTTGACTACGGAATGATTGTTGGTGCTAGATGGGGCGATTGGAGTATGTCAGAAACTACTTATTTTCTGGGATTTTCAAGCACAACAGTCTCAGAGTTTACAGAGAATTGAGAAAAAAAGCAAAAAAAAACATCCTGTGGGTGGCAGTTCTGTAGTCAAAAACATCTTGTTAATGAGAGAGCTCAGAAGAGAATGGCCCGAGTGTTTCAAGCTGACAGGGAGGCAACAATAACTTAACCACACATTGCAACAGTAATGCACAGAAGGGCATTTTTAAATCCACAACACATTGAACCTTGAGGTGGATGTGCTAAAGCAGCAGATGACCACAAACATAAACTTTATTAAGTACAGGCGGTACCTATTAGAGGGACAACTGAGTGTATTTATAATAGAAGCGTATACAGCAGATTCAACATACTGTATTCCTGACTCTGTTGAATGAAGAGAAATTGAACAGCCTCAACCTCTGTTCTTTTGGGTTCATCAGATTGTCAGATAACCTCAGCAAAATGTGAAAAAAAAATTATTTGAAGTCTCAAGATAGCAATTCCTAGAATATTTACCCTGGTAGAGAAATCTAGAACAAGAAGTCATAGTCGCAAAATTATAAGTCTAAAATCATAATCAAAATCATAATCAGGATAATCAAGGACACAACCCACCAAGCCAACACACTTTTTGTCCCTCTTCCCTCCGGGAGAAGGCTCAGGAGCTTGAAGACTCGTACGGACAGATTTGAGAACAGCTTCTTTCCAACTGTGATAAGACTGCTGAACGGATCCTGACCCAGATCTGGGCCGTACCCTCCAAATATCCCTACCTGCCTCTCAGTTTATTTGCACTACCATACTTTCCATTTTTCTATTCTCTATTTATGATTTATAATTTAAATTTTTAATATTTACTAATTTTTACTATTTTTAATATTTAATATTTGTAATCCAGGGAGTGGAAAGCGCAGAATCAAACATCGCTGTGATGATTGTACGTTCTAGTATCAATTGTTTGGTGACAATAAAGTATTAAGTAAAGTATACGAACCATCTTCATTCAAAGATAGATGATACTTTTCAATTTCAATTTTCTACCTAGAGGAATTTTGAGGACCAGCCATTGACTGCTTTCCAAATAAGGATTGATCAATTTCTAGATATTAGAGGAATCAAGGGACATAGGTGCAGAGCAGGAAAATGGCGTTTGAGCCATAATTTTATTTGATGTTGGAACAGGTTCAAGGGGCTGAAAAGCTCCTGTTGTTATCTTCTTATAATTTATGCAGTAAAGGAGATTCTGGGTTTGTCTTTAAATCCTTCTCCAATAAACATAATTTTGTATCATTGACATAGTGTAAAATAAATTATTTCACTCATGAGAGATTCTGCATAATTTATTCAAGCATGTAGTTTATTTTGGCTTCTGGGCCTTTGGCACTGATGAAACAACTTCCTGAAAGCACTCTCCACTCCATATTTTATGTGTGCTAATCACTTCTTGTGAAAGGTGATCTCAGAAGCAGACACCGAGTGGCCAAAGAGTTAACTTTTTTATACGCATACCATACTGAATATGGTACTTCATTGAAAGAAAGACAGCTTTAGTATGCCCTTTCACGAGGCCAATGATTGATATCTTCCATTTGCTTGTGTCACAAAGACTTGCTTTTTGCATTCACATTTAATCCACTCGTGACCTTTTGCATGTGCAGCCCAGTTAATCGGGTAAATCAGCGCCTGTTTTGGTTGTTTATCCATGAACCCAAAAGCTGTAGATATTTTAGCTGCCTTCACAAACGTGAGGTGCCAAACGCCACTTACCCAGTGTCAAGAGTTCAGATTTTTCAGCCTGTGATGTCACTAGAGCCCCTTCAATAGGTAGCAGCCTTGTAGCTAGTTTCTACAGGTTGAATCACATAGACACATGTTACCAGTGAAAGGTAGAGACCACCCCTTGAACCAATGTGACCTTTTGAACCTATAGTCCATGTGTAACAAAGGTAAGAATAATTAGCTCTGTTTTTGTCAATAGTGACAAGAACATTCGTTCATCAGAAGTACCTTCTTTTTATTGAAAGACATGGTTTTCATGCTACTAGAGCCAAAGAAAATCATATCATAGTCTCGAAAAGACATACCTATTATTTTTCAGTGATATATTGCTTTCCAGCTGTAGCCAAAACAATCTAATAACCACTATTAGATAAAGGATTCTGAATATAAATATATTGAATTGTAGTGAGAGAAAATGAACATATTGCAGCACTTCTGTCAGAATGGGTTAGGCTTCTATGTCTCTCTTTCTTTAATAAATGCAGATCAAAAGACTTCAGTTATGTAAAAATAATAAAAATTCCAGCAATATGAAATAACACCACCACTTTGTAACATTGTGAAGCAAGGAAGCACAAATATGCTGTACTGAATACAAATAGCATTAAAAGTGCACAAGCATCCCAGGGAAGCTTCTAACCATACATTTATATTCATAGCAGGTTCAAAAAATCCTAGAACAATGCTAGCTATCTAGTCACCATAAAGCATTCAGCCATTTACAGTGTCACTTATGACAGCTTTGATAGACATATACTATATAAGAAAAATATCTTATAGTACACAGTTCGTTTAATAAATTGATTAAACTTCTCCTCAGCCAATTGTTTTTGTCTTAAACACATTCTTAAACATCACCTGAAGAAACAGATTGGGCTGGTTGGTAAAGGCTACAGCGAAGAGACAGTTTAATCGAGGGCCTAACATTTGAGTACTGTCAGAATATTGCCCCAAATGATAAATGATTGTATAATGCAACAGTCTACTGCTAGTGTTGAATTATATTAGCCATCAGTGTTCAAAATCCATTTTAAACTTAATTGTGCTATGATAGCTGTATCCCCCAGTCAGCAGAACAGCAGGTTTATAAAAATCATCTTCTATGATTGTTAAATGCTTTCCTAATGAAGCTGGTGATCACAACATTCCAGAGTAAATGCTTCTGTCAGACTGTCATACTCATATGATAGTGGCCCCTATAGTGAATAAGAGCTTGTGTGATTTGAGTTTATATCAAAGGCAGGAAACTCAAAAGATCTGCCTGCATATGTAAGATAATCTCATGAAAAGGAAAATGTCATATATTAAAATGGGATTATTAGCCCAGACACAATCACACAGCTCTGCAATTCTGTGGTATAGATACATAGCTCTGACCAATCATACAAGGATATAATTGAGGGCTGTAAAACTTAATTCAGAAAAATCAATAAAATATAAAAGCAATCAGATAAGACCTCTTAAGAAATCGATCAACTCTTGTACAAAATCATAATGTGTTTTCCTAAGAGAAAAGGAGCTAAATGAAGCAGAGAAACCTACATAAAATCTAACAACCAGCTTTCTCAGGGTTCTTATGAACTGGGGAGGGCAAAAGAATGAAAAATATAATTACTCTCTACAGTACCCATGTCATGTCCTGCAAATTACAGGGGTGTAAGTTTTATTTTTATTTATCAGAATAGAATAACAAAGAAGGCGGTGATTACTACTATTTTTAATAATGGCACTTTCTGGATTTAACCTACCCAATCCTTTTTTCTTGTTCCAGGGCCAATTAAGTAACTGTTATCGAATCAAAGTTCCTTTGAATATTTTCCTCCATTTTGGAATGTATTGTTACCATAGCTAAAAAGGCCAGGTACGTATGATGATTTTCAGTCAAACATTATCTTTGCTTCTATATAAATGGCAAAAGACCAACAAAGAAAACAAACAGGATTTAAATTATTGGACCAATTAAGCAGCTAGCAACACAATATTGATTACAATTACCAGATTACCCAATGTCACTTTGGAACCATCGATGTGAGCTAGGCGGCTGGCACTATTAAACCATTTGCTTTTACATTTAACCAAAAATAATTGAGGCTATATCTGCATTTACAAATATTACGGTTTTCATTTTCTACCTTATTTGAAATTCAAACAAGATTTAAAAATTGAGGTAGTGTGGTTTTCATTCCCCTTTATGATATACATAATTAGTCTATGAAGCTGTAAATATTAATACAACAAATATATCAACTACTTTTTTTTGAAGCACACAAATAAAAATGTGTTTATTATTCAGTCATTCAATTTATTATCTTATCAAAGTAAATATTAAAATAGATATTCTCCACAATTATCTTAAAATGTCAGTAAGATTAGTATCATTTACATGCACTTTCCAAACTCACTCATCATGTATATTTTGGGATTATAAACTTGTACAAAATAACATTTACTCTGCATCACTGAGTAGACAAACAAAATGATACTGAAGAAACCTTAGTCTGCTATTAGACTGAGCCTTTATAGCCGAAGGCCATAATCTGACACAGATTGAGCCCAGTACAGTAGTCAATTAATGGCTCACTGCTCATACAATAATGACCTACTAACCTGAGCGTGTGTTGCTCTCACATTTTGCTGTCCCATGGGACACCACTGTCACTGTGTTATCTATTGCCTTCTTCCCCATCAAAGAAATAAGCTTGGCTGAAATGTATAAGCATCAAGCTAGTTCATTGCACACCAGCCCCAGTCACTGGAGGGACAATAGATTTATAAGTTTATCCTACATTAAACCAAACATGCCTGACTGCACTGTAAATTACTAAATAATAAACCTGGCTGTGTAAAATCTTGACTTGGGAAGAATATAAAAATCCATCAAACTGTACAGGACTATAACCATAAATGTGCAATGTATCTGGTGATACAGGTATTATGACATCTCCAACATCACTGGCTCACAGCATATCTTCAGAATAATGCATTTAATAGGTTAAAATAGTTTCGTTCATGAATTTGATTAGTACAATAGTGTGGGGTCATAAATAAAATAATCTGATTAATATTGCTGGCTTTCAGACTGTGGGAAATTTATCTGAATAGCATTTTGATAAAGTTAAGAAGCAACAGTTTTTTAATGAATTGTATAATAATGACAGCAATATTCATTTGAAAATGTTTATTGACACAGTCAAGGATTACACTGAAAAATGCTTGAGAGAAACCGGTATCGTCTATACAACCCAGATCAAGATAATAGTCATCCTTTCAAATTTATTTCAGCACTTGCAAACAAATGATTCCCTTGCAACAACGGAGCAGTTAGCTGCGATGGAGCGCCACTTGCTGAATCAATGCATCGTCAAGCACCGTGGTGCAAAATTAATTATAATAGTGTACAACCAGGCACATTGGCAGCCAGCTGTACTGGTGCACAGTTAGCTGTAACAAGCCAGAGCTACATGCAAAATGAATGGAATTTCGGGCCAAGTGGCGGAATTTATAATGATATTTGTCTCCCCCATGTTCTGTGGAATTTGGAATACTGATTGCTAGGCCAGTCGTCACAGAGTGGGAGGTGATTGTGTCTTTGACTGTACTCATATTCCTCTCTTAAACTTATGGCTGGAATTTACCAAAAATTGTTGCAAAAGATTACTTATCAGAATCAGAATCAGGTTTAATATCACTGGCATAAGTCGTGATATCTGTTAACTTTGCAGCAGCAGTACAATGCAATACATGATAATATAGGGAAAAAACTGTGATTTATAGTATGTATATATATATAATGTATGTTAAATAGTTAAATTAAATATGTAGTGCAAAAACAGAAATTAAAAAACAGCAGTGAAGTAGTGTTCATGGGTTCAATGTCCTTTTAGATTTTGGATGGCAGAGGGGAAGAAGCTGTTCCTGAGTCATTGAGTGTGTACCTTCATGTTTCTGTACCTCCTTCCTGATGATAACAGTGAGAAGAGAGCATGTCCTGGGTGGTGGGGGTCCCCAGTGACAGACGCCGCCTTTTTGAGACTCCACTCCTTGAATATGTCTTGGATGCTACGGAGGCTAGTGCCCATGATGGAACTGATTCATCTTACAGCTCCCTGCAGCTTACTTCGATCCTGTGCAGTAGCCCCCGCCTCCCCACCCATACCAGATGGTGATGCAGCCAGTCAGAATGTTGAATACAATTGGGGGTTGAGTATTTTCTTTTTTTTGTAGTTTATTTTTTATTGAAGTTCATCATCAAACAAACATTTCCATAAGTTGTATTTCAGATATTGTATGTATATATCATATAATCATACTTGCCACAAATCTCCACATAATATTTACCTGAGGTATGCACCTATAGAAAAGAGAGGAAAGAAAGAACAAGCAAAAGGTGAAAACTATGTACAAGTAGGGAGTGATCTTTTTTTTACAACATATTCATTGATTTGTGAGAATAAAATCAGGCCTATGAGGTGTTATGTAGTTGAACCATTTTTCCCAGTATGAATCAAATTGTTCTAACTTATGATTAACAGATGCTGTTATCTTCTCCATTTTGTAAATGTCCATTGTAATTTCCATCCATTCGTTTAAAGTTGGGCTCCCCTGTGATAACCTTTTCCTGGTAAGAGTCTTTTTACCAGCCACCAGCAGTATACTGTATTCATTAAATATTTATCTCTTTTCAACCATTCTTGAGGTACATACCCAAAATATATGGTCTTACTTTCTAAGGGTATTTCATATTTAAAAATGTCTTGTAGGGCATTGTGTATCCCACTCCAATAGTCTTTGATTACAAGGGAATCCCAGAAAATATGATAATGGTTTGGAGGTTGAGTATTTTCTAAGGTTTGATTTTTCAAATGCTTCTTTAAAGTAACTTTTACAGTCAGATTTGCCATTTCATCAGAAATAATAAACCTTTCTTCAAAACAAAGCATATATTAAAATAACAGCGCCTATGTCCTGGGCATCAGTAAAACAGAGTATTATTATCCAGTTATATTAACTTCCTTAACTTGTTCATTGCATTCAGTCCTGTCTTACACAGGTAAGCTAGGAAGTACGCACCAGCATACAACAACAGATAAGAATCTGTTGAAATCCAAAAATATTTAAGGTTAATGTGTGTCTGATAAGCGTATATTTAAATGCATTGGTTGAAAAGAATGGCATCCTATCTTGAACTGGCCAGATTTAAAGTCTGGGAACAAAACAAGTAATTGATTAATTGGGTTGTAATTTGGGGTGAGAGGTTTGGCAGCCATTCCAAGTAACATATTGGAATCATTATTATATTTTGCATGTAGTCAACATTATAACTACGTTTTATATAAAGGGCATGAATTACGCAGTAGAACATGTGGTTGATTTTACAGACAGAGCAATTAACATCTGTGAAGTTTACTCAGTATTAGCTTCACCCTTGGCTGAGTCTTAGTACTCATGGAATAAGAAATGTCTGACATTCTCTCTACTTGATTCTCTATTTCAACAGGAGGGCAAACTGACAAAGTAGAATAACAAGCAAGTTAAAATGGTCACTCTCACATGTGTCTCAGACTTTATTGGAGTCATGTTACATAGCCGAAAAAGTCAAGGCAGATGAAAATTTCATGAGACAAGTAGTTGATAGTTTGCAGTAAGGTATGAAAAATGCTATGTTGCCGAGACCAAAAAATTAATGAATATTTTAAACATTAAACTATGGTCAATTATGGCTTATAAATTGTAATAATATACAATAATAATTGCAAAACTCAAAAGCATGTTTACTACAGATTTTTCACACCAGCTTGGTTTTAAATACTACGTACAAGACCTTCGGATGCTCTGAGTGGCTACTAATTGTTGCTTTGCTTGTCAAGGTAATAAAAAATGCAATAGTGTGTAGAATGTTTAATTATGGGTTTGTGTCAGTTCACCATATGAATAATATCACACCATCTCGCCACACTCATTTAGCATGCCTGGATTTCCTTTTCAGATGAAAGCTTTTCCCTAATACTAATACATCACTTTATTTAATATTATAAATACTGTTTGTATGAAGGTCATGATCCACACCATACATTGAAACATATGAATAAGATTACAGACTGAGGAATTATTAATCAACATTTCATTTCAGCTTTCCTTGTTTTAATTATTTCTGTGATGTATTTGATTTAATGGAATCATCAAATGAGGTGCACTATTGTCTCAAAAGATACAATGCAATGATGGAATCTAGCATAATATAAAGGATCTAAGCTACCAATGATTATATCTTAATGATAATAAATGCATTATGCTTTACACGGCCTAAATGTTTCCGTAGATTTTTCAGAAGGGGCATTTATTTAAGTATTACCAAATTAGATGCAAAACTGACACTCTGTATTCATAGCATTTAAATTAATATCTCACTAAACTTTAATACATATTTCATGTTCCATCTATTTATCATTAATAAGAATTGAACCCTTGAAAAACTTTGGCATTATTGATATCAATGGCAAAGTCCATTATTTGAGTATTGTCAACACTGAGATTCCCTGGATTATTGTTTAAGACTTCTTTTACCTGATATTATTGAGTGTGTGTGAGTGTGTGTGTGTGTGTGTGTGTGAGTGTGTGTGTGTGTGTGTGTGTGTGTGTGTGTGTGTGTGTGTGTGTGTGTGAGTGTGTGTGTGTGTGTGTGTGTGTGTGTGTGTGTGTGTGTGTGTGAGTGTGTGTGTGAGTGTGTGTGTGTGTGTGCGTGTGTGTGAGTGTGTGTGTGTGTGTGCGTGTGTGTGAGTGTGTGTGTGTGAGTGTGTGTGTGTGTGTGTGTGTGTGTGCGTGTGTGTGTGTGTGTGAGTGTGTGTGTGTGAGTGCGTGTGTGTGTGTGTGTGTGAGTGTGTGTGAGTGTGTGTGTGTGTGAGTGTGTGTGTGTGAGTGTGTGTGTGTGTGTGTGTGTGTGTGCGTGTGTGTGTGTGTGTGTGCGTGTGAGTGTGTGTGTGTGTGTGTGTGTGTGTGTGTGTGTGTGTGTGTGTGTGTGTGTGTGTGTGTGTGTGAGTGTGTGTGTGTGTGTGTGTGTGTGTGTGTGTGCGTGTGTGTGTGTGTGCAATGCATGCATAAGTTTACAGGCATGTCTATACATGTGCACATATGTATGCATGCATTATTGTGTGAATGTGTTTCTGTGTTTGTTTATGTGTGTGTGTGTGCCTGCGCGTGCACATTTTAGGAAACAGAATTCACATTTAGTGAATAAATAAATAAATTATTCGGAGTATGACTGTTTCAAATCCTCAAGGATTATTGGCTAATTAGGAGTACAGAAATGTAAATTTGCCTTGTGTCAGATTCAGAGGATCAGAACAATAACATAATTGACTTATGAATAGAAAAAGATAGTTGTCCATAGATAATGGACAATATATGTTTGTCCTCACCTGTATCAAAAATGGATACAACACAATTATGTTTGTTAATATATGTATGACTGCTCGGAAGAAGACAGTGTTCATAAATTAAAACATTTATATGCATTAATAACTAATGAATTAAAGAATACAGGCATTCGTTTATATCCTTACTCAGATCTAACAAAGACTATAGAGGAATATCATCTAATACCACATTAATATATCAGATCTCAGTGTAAAATCCACTTAGGTCTGCTGATATTGGTTGCAGTTTTGATTGAGTGCAGCGCCAAGATCTAATGGCAAAGTTTCAAGAATGTGGAGCTGAAAGCCTGCTGGCAATCTAGCTCCAGAGTGTCGTCTTAGTTGTGCCTGTGCCTTCTGTGGGGAAGGTCAATTCTAGAGTAGCTCCAGGCAATGTGTTCAGACCGACCTTGTTCTTGGTCTTTGTAAATGGCATAGAACATTAGTGTACTTCTGAAATTGATATGTTTACATATGGTGCCACTATTTATCAAATCAAGTCCTGCAGCTATAGAGTAAGTGTGGTTGTTTTCATCAACAACAACCTAAAAGCTATCAAGGACAGAGCAATATAGTGGTTTGCAGGTTTCTAACTTCAAAGTACCAAATCGCTTGCCGTCAAGAAGAACAAAAACTGAGATTATCTGTTGATGATAAAGAACTAGTGATCTTCTTAAGCAGACCCTTGAGCTTGTGACGGACTCGCACCCCCTGTCCACTGGGTACTGTGGTGGCAAATGAGGCCACTATGGGAATCACAGCTGTTTCCACAGATGGGGCAGATACGTGACTCACAAAGAGGGCGGGGTGGGTAACTTGAGGGGCCGTTCACTCCAGCTGCCACTTCTGTCAGGCCTCTGTGTTCTCCCAATGTATGGCCTCTAAGTTTTCAATACCACCCTGAGAACTCCTTCTCTGCACAGGCCAGAGTTCTGGATGTCGCATTTCTTCAAAGAAAAGCTTTGAGTACATCTTTGAATCTTTTGCTCTGACCATCTAGCAATTTCGTCACATGACAGGACCCATATTGCTCCTGTTCATACTTAATAACCCGAAAACTGAAAGGAGCATAGTAAATGGATGAGAAAACCTCTGACTAATCTAACTACTTTATACTCCCACCTCAAAACTCCCAATTATAGGCTTGGTTATGGAGTGGAGTTCATCTTTTAAATCGGTTGAATAATACTATATTCTGCATTCTGCTTTTGTTTTTCCCTTGCACTATCTCATTGTGTAGAAATGATCCGTATGGATGGCTAGCAATTACCAGTTAGCAATTAGGAAGTTAGCTTCAGTTATGCTCTGGTACTAGAGGGCACACAATAATATCTTCTACACAGATATCAATAAAGGAAATGGTTTAGTATAAAATAGGTGCTTGATAGACAATGTGAACTCACTTTATGTTTCTATGAAAAGGTAGCTTATTACATTCTAAATGCCTAGGTAATGAAGTGAAGATACCCTGTTGTCTGTAGTAATCCAGATTTTTGGAATTACAGTGCCTACCTTAGGGAATGGGTGGAAGGGAGTGTAAATGTTGTCTTTTCAGCTGTGGGGATCTGAGTTCGATTCCACCCAGATGGGAGCTAATTCTTCCCTGACAGATGTTAGATATCATGAGTGATATCATCTTTTCTTTAGACTTCCAAAGCAGGCTCAGGTTCAGCCAGATTGTTAGAACAGTGGAGAGGTTATTCTAAAACTTAAAACACACACACAGACAGAGAAAGCTGGAAACACTTAGACAAATATTGTGGAGAGAGTTAATGGAAAAGGTCGATGACATTTCATCGAAATTCTGGTGGAAAGCCTATGTACAGAAATAGAAAGACAGAAGTCAGTGGATGGAAGTGAGGAGTCAGGGATGGATTGTATGGAAAATAAACGAAGAGTGGAAGCATGAAGGAAAATAGCAAAAATTCTCAATTAAGTCACGAGCAGAAATGGCACTTTATCAGTCATTAATGGACTAGATAAATGAGCCAGGAAGGGAGCATACATAAGCCAAGAAGAACAAAATCACCACATATCTCTTACAGTAATGGACATAGTTAGAAACTGTACAGGTTACCATGGCGACAACCTTTATTTGGAGAAATTGAACGAAATTTAAGAAAAAAATATTTGATACAGAAGTAATTTCAGCCAAATTGAAGAGAGTGGTGTCGGATGAACATAGCTTAAGTGTTTTTGAACAGCAGTGACAGTGCCTATGGAGGAAACATGACAGTCAGTTTGTGTACAGGAAGCTCCCACAAACAGCAACATAATAATATTTTCAGTTACATTGAATAAAGAACAAGTATTGCTCCAGAATGAAGGCCACCATATCTTAGGAACTGTAGCCACATTATTTGTATTGCACACTTTCTCTGGTATTAGAGACTGTTCTAATATTTTTTAGTGTGTTCCACCATGAAGATCGAAAATAGTTACTTTAAAACTTTGCCATTTCTCTATTTCCATTTCTTGATTTCTCTGTTTCACTCTATATAGAGCCAGCATTTACTTTACTGTACTTTCTTTCTTCCTTTCAATTTTTCATTTCTTTTTTCTATTTTCTGTTTGTGCTTTTAGTTAAGACAGTGTCCTCTATTATTAATTTCCAGGCCAGTGGAAATAGGATCTCTCAATCTATCATTACTCATTGTTATCTTAGAAATTTCACCCAATCAGCTCAAAACATTATAAATTCAGTCAAACATAGCCCCATTTTATGCAGTCTCTCCTCAAAGTTTAACCCATGGTACACCCTGCACAATACAAATGCATCTTTCCGCCCAATAAGTGACCTCCAGAGCTGCTCATATCACTCCAGATGTGGTCTAACTGGGCCCAGGTATTTCTGTGGCATAATTCCTACCTATTTGTACTCCAGTCCACTAGACATAATGAGCATTCCAGTAGACTTATTATTTTCTGTACCTGTGCGTGACATTTTAATGATCTATGCATGTGAACCCTCCAGGTCTCCTTGGACCTCTCCAGCTCCTATTCAAAATGAAGACTTGAATTTTCCAAAAGAGGTTCACAGCATATGTATGATTCATGTTTTAAATTTCAAATATTTATGTCTCAAAGAAATTCAGCCGGCTATAATTCATCTTTGTAAATCTATGTGCTCTCTCAGGCTAACAGGATAAAGCAGACGAAAAGTGAAATGTCCCACTCAAGCTCAATTAGATAGTTGTGTTTGAATGAAGTAATGAAGGAAAATAAGATATCAAAGGTTCATAGCTATGAAATATGAAACAAATGCAATTTTGTCATATCTGTAAAATGTAAATGATATTAAAGATGAAATATGAAAGCAAAAATATTTCCTTGGTTAACACTGAAAACATTTATCATTGAGCAGACTTTAGTTGGTTAAAATTTCCAGTACCATCTCCTTCAGTAACACAACACTACATTGATAACTGGCCTTAACATTAATTTCTAGTTGTTTCATGTCATTCTGGATATTTTCTAGGCTGATTCACTTGCCTCAGTTTCAGAGACAGTCTCATGTTATTCCAAATGGAGTTTTATGAAGAGTCTTGGCCTGAAACGACTGCTTATTCCCTCCATAGGTGCTGTCGGAGCTGCTGAGCTTCTCCAGCATCTTACGTGTTCCTCCGGATGTCCAGCATCTGCAGAATCTCTTACGCTTATCCCCCTCTTGGAAAATTGCTTAACAAATTAGACAATGATGTCCTAGGAGTGACCATAGTCATCAAGAATCTCAGAGTTTAAGAGCATGGAAACAGAGATATCATTCCAGTTGATCCTTACAGACCAAAATACCCATCTAAGCTAATCCGATTTGCCCTCATGCAGCCTGTATCACTCTGAACCCTTTCTATCCATGTACCTTTTAAATGTTCTTATTATGCCAACCTCAGCCTTTACTCAGGCAGTTCATTCCACATACTAATGATAAAGGTTAGCTTTACGTTTCATATGTGCATCGAAATATACCGTGAAATGCATCGTTTGTGTCAAATCAAAACAGTGAAGATTGAATGAGCAACACACATAAAAGTTGCTAGTGAACACAGCAGGCCAGGCAGCATCTCTAGGAAGAGGTACCGTCGATGTTTCAGGCCGAGACCCTTCATCAGGACTAACTGACGAAGGGTCTCGGCCCAAAACGTCGACTGTACCTCTTCCTAGAGATGCTGCCTGGCCTGCTGCGTTCACCAGCAACATTTATGTGTGTTGCTTGAAATTCCAGCATCTGCAGATTTCCTCCTGTTTGGGAAGATTGAATAAGCCATGCTTTTGACACCAACATAGAACACCCACAACTGATAACCCTTGGGTGAAAACATTGCCCTCAGTTTTCTTTTAAATCAGTTACCTTTCACTTTAAACCCTCTAATTTTTGATTCTCGAAGCCTGGATCTAAAGACTATGCATATTAATGCTATTTATACCCCTCAGGATCTTACACGCTTTGTTAAGATCACTATTCTCCTGCACTCCAGAGAATAAAGTCCCAACCTACTCATTTTTAATCTCTTGAGTCCAGACAACGAGTACACCCTTTCCAGTTCAATTGCATCTTCCAGTTCTGGTTCTGGTTTAAGATGGAACTACCAAAGACGTGTGACAGCTTACTGATGGTTCGTGAGCAGAGCAATTCGATCAAAAACATTACTAATAATGCTTTTTTTAAAAGTAAATTGTGAAAAACTATCACAGCAAACAATGAAGAGGCGAGTGAGGGCAAAGTAAACTCGAGAAATGTATCTTGCTGGGTGAGCTGCAAAATTGATGCACTTGGAGTTGGAGGTGTGCTGGTTACAGTGAACGATTTGGAGAAGATAAGATGGGACAGAGGAGTTCCAATGCCCATCTAAACACAAAATACTCTGCCGATGCTGGGGTCAAAGCAACACGCACAACATGCTGGAGGGACTCAGCAGGTCGAGCAGCATCTGTGGAAATGAACAGTCAATGTTTCAGGCCAAAGGGTCTCGGCCCAAAACGTTGACTGTTCATTTCCACGGATGCTTCCTGACCTGCTGAGTTCCTCCAGCGTGTTGTGCGTGTTCCAATGCGCATCTAGCTGTCCCGGGTGTGAGGGTGGATTGCTCTGAGTGCCAAGCTGGTTTGAAGAGGTCGAGAACGGCTTCTTTGGCAGCAAGATGGAGCATGGTACATGGAGATTAGAAAAAGGTAAATGATCTGAGAAAAATAAAGGGCTATGGTTAACCCGAGTTAATTTTTAAAGTAAGTACGTGTTTGGCACAGAATTGTGGGCCGAACAGCCTGTATTGTGCTGTAGATTTTCTTTGTTTCTATGTTTCAAAATCCAGTTCCAAAGTGAATCGCTGGGTGGTGTGTTCTAGGCCTGGTGTGATTTGTGGCAGGGAGGCCCAGGTCCTAATGCAAGGCACAATATGCTGTTTGGACAGTCTAAACACCGGCCCAGATATTCTGGAAAGGCAGGGTGTCGACAGTCCAGCAAGATTGGATTGCCCTAAGCACCAAGCCAAGTTGGAGAGGTCGAGATCAGCTTCCAACAGCGAAATCTAGGCTAGGAATGATTCATTGTGGCAAGGTCCGGGTCCTAGTGCAAGGTTCGGACAATTTCAATGCTGGCCCAGGTGGTTTGGGAGCTCTTATCTCTCATAAAGCTGACTCTGTGAAACTACTCCTGGCTGCTGTACTTTGTTTCAGCAAATTTTGCTGCAATTTGCCCCATTAATATAGTGAATTGAATACAAAGGCTTTGGGCCTACTCTGAGCTATTCCAGCGATTTCAATCTAAGGACTCCATTTGGTTCGGAATGCTGTTCTTGTTGCTCACTTCTGTTGTTTGCATGATTTGTTTTTGTGTTTTTTTCCTCTCTCTCTCTCTCTGTGGGAATTGATGGTTGGTCTTGCTTTAATAGGGTTCTTTCGGATTCCTTATTTTGCGACTGCCTGTGAAGCAAACAAATCTCAGGGTTGTAAAATGTATATGTTCTTTGATAATAAATGCACTTTGTCTTTGAATCTTGAATCTTTCTTATAGCAGGATGAACACAATCAACAAAATGCAACTTCAACAATCTCTTGGATAACTGCAAACATAACATCACCGCTACGATACTCAGTGTCCTGACTGATGAAGGGCAATGTGCTAAGAGGCTTTCTCACCATCCTGTCTACCTGTGGCATTACACTTATTGTACACCTAGGTCCCTCTGTACTACAACACTCCCCAGGGCCATATGTTTCACTATGAATCCATCATCAGTCTTCCCAGGACAACCTGGTTCTCATCAAAGCAACCCTGGATTTAGAAGCCAAGTAAAAGAATCTCTGTATGCCCTCCATTGATTGGGGTCAACCATCAACGTCGCACCCCAGCTGTCTGGAAAAGCCAGTACACAAACCGGGGCAGTATGATATGGAGACAGACACCCCACCTCTCCCAGAAGTTCCGGGAGTCTCCCGCATATTAATAGTGGCTCCCTGATGCCCGCAAATTATATACAATATCCCAGAAATCAATTTTTTGAGTGAGAGCGTGCAAGAGAGAGAGAGAGAGCACGCAAGAGAGGGAGAGAGAGAAAGAGAGAGAGAGAGCACACCAGCGAGCGCGAGACCAAGCGCGAGAGCGATCACGAGAGAGAGCGAGCATGAAAGAGAGAGAGAGCGTGAGAGAGCAAGAGAAAGAGAGTGCCATGGCAGAGTGTTCCAAAAAAAGAAAATATAAAATGTACGTCACCCCAGACTACACTAAAGTGTACCCCTGCCTAATAGGGGTCAAAAATAATGACAGTGTTGCTCACTGCACTGTTTGCAACAGTGACTCTTCTATTGCCCATGGTGGGTTAAAATGTAAAAGACATGTTGAGGTGAGTTTAACAGGTCTCATTCCTTCATTAGCATAGCTAACATTATTTAAACTAGCTGGCTAGCTGCTAAGGAGCTACTCTATTGCAGACATCCCACCTCTCCCAGAAGTTATGGGAGTCTCCCGCAAATTGATGGTGCTACCTCCCTGAAATGAGTTTTTGCAGGGTGGGATGTCTGTGGAGAGCAAACTGTTACCCATGCAGCAAGCTTCCCTTCTCCACGTAACTGATGAATCCAAAGGAACAGTGGAGACTGATAGAGTTTGGCACCAGTGATGTTGGAGGAGGTGCCAGTCAGCAACATAGAACTGCCGGGACTCCAGCTCTGGATTTCTCCTTGGGGTTTACTCCTGATGCCTTCCCCGTGAGTGTGTGTAGCCGCAAGGCAGCAGTATTTGAAATCAGAGTTTTCCTTCTCCTGGATGAGCTGCCAACCACATCTGCCCAAGGTGACTGGTTTTAAGGCACCAGTAACCCATCTTTGCCCCTTCTGTGAATAGGAACAGTTCTGTCAGGCTTAGTAGCTAAGCTGCACGTGAAGGCCAGAAACTGGACTTGGTTGTCTGAGGCTATTTGAGACACACGCCATTCGGAGCATTTAATAGCTAGTGGGAGCTTAGCCCCACTACGTCCCCCCCTCCCCGCAACCCCTCGGCTACGACAACCTTAAGGAACCAAGTTCAGTATTTAACCATAAACATAAGAGATTTTGCAGGCTTAAGATCTTAAGCAACAAACACAAAATCCTGGAGGTATTCAACAAATCTCAGCCCAAAACATCAATTGTTTATTCTGCCCATAGATGATGCCTGACTTATTGCATTCTTCCAGCATTTTCTGTGTGTCGCTGTCCTTAAACAACATGGTTTGGGGTTTCCCTCCCATGACAGTAACTCCCACCCATCTCTCCAACCATCAGTCCTGCTCTTGACAATTCCAAAGACCAAACCTCAACGCTAACCTACAAATCCCCTATGGTTCTAACCCTCCCGTCATGCAGGCTTCAAAGTTCTACTTGCCTTAATGTCCCACAAACCTAACCCTAAACCCTGCATCGTGGCTACTTACCACATCATCACCTTCTATTTGCCTTAACTGACTGCCACCCTCATCAGCCTCTCTATCTCACTATTAACTTATTGAGTTGGGACCCTCTCCCTGCCCCAGTCTTTCTATCAGACCCAATTCCTCACTGTTACCATCCCAATATTCTGGAGACCTAGCATGCTCAACAATCCAGCTAAAATCTTTAGCTTATGGCCAACCAAATCCCAGAACCACCTCAGTTCCTGAGTGTGCTTGGCAAAGATAAATGTCCAAGTTCAAGTTTATTATCATGGACATACATACCCAGGATGTAAACACTGTGAACATTCGCTTTATGCACCAGCGGCACAGTACATTACAAACATAAATTAACATAAACTTTAATTAACATAAATTATGCATAATATACACGACAAACTAGAGGGCTACATTTCTGGAAATGTTAATCTGAATTGCTGTCCATCTGTTCTTAGTCAAGATGCTATTGCATTTGAATAGAGACGCACTGACTGTAGATGTTGGAAACTTTGTCTGCTTCCAACTGTCACACACCTGCTTTTGTTTCCTTACTCCACCTTCAGCATCTCCCTCCCACCGTCCTCCACAGGCCCCATCTTCCCATCATTCCTTTCTCATCCACCTCTCACCTACTGGGCCCTGTCTCACCACTCCCCCTCTTTGCTTTATACCAGCCATCTTCCCACTGCCCTCTTAGTCCTGAAATTTTGTCAATTCCTTTCTCCAAACAGACGCCGCTCAGCTGCTGTGTTCCCCCGGCAGTTCATTTTATTGTGGGTGTATGGTTATGTTGATTAGTCACTATTCTTCCCTTGAAAGGTAACAAGTCAGTCTTTCTAGTGGATAGTTACTTGATATCTGAAAAATATTTGCCATTAAGCAACACTTCAAAATCATACAGAGAGAATTGCTTTGAGTTAAGGGAGTATATAAATTTGTCTCTTGTATGATTACAAAAGCAATGTAATGCATGCTTTTATGTTAGACAATAAAAATTGAAGCTCCAGATTCAGATCTGATTATCATACCCTAATTTGTAAATCCTAAGGCATAATTCATTCTCTTTGTTGGATAAACTTAAGGAGACTCGATTTTATATGTGAAATTCGATTACTGTTAAAGAAAAAAAATCATCATTAGATCTTTAAACCCTAAATGATATTAAAGCAGTGAAAAATTTAAACAGTCAGAAGTTTCTCCTGGAGTTTATAATTGGCTGCATAGTAGTGTCTTGGCTAGCACAATGCTTTACAATACCATCGACCTGGGTTCAATTTCCTCCACTACCTCTAAGGGGTTTGTACATTCTCCCCATGACTGTGTGAGTTTCCTTTGGATGTTCTGGCTTCCTCACACATTCCAAAGTCTCCCAGTTGGTAAGTTATTGTAAATTGTCCTGTGATTAGGCTAGGATTAAATCAGGCAGGCAGATCAAACGGCCAGAAAGGCCTATTCCACACAGTATCTCAATAAATAAGTAAATAATTGATAAACTAAGCCCAGTTCAGTCAAAGAGCAAAGGCCAAAAAAATTTGCTGAAGTGCGAGGGGATAGGCAGACACTAAACAAAAAATGCCACCATGAATTCTTTATTTATACTCCATATTCGAGAACTAACTTTTGATAAGCAAATCTTCAGCAAAAGATCATTTTTTGCAAAAATTAAGGATCTGACATTGTCCGCTCTCTTTCCCTGATTATTGACGTGTAATTACACACTTTAGAGTTATTTTGAATAATTGCAGTTCTATTCCATTGGCATCCAATAGGGGAATAATTAGGGGAACCAATCCCACACACGGGTTGAAAGCGATTTGGCCTGATTCATGGGATGTCTGCATGCCTTCAGTGGGAGGTAAATACTGACTACTTGCATGTCATTTCTATGTCTGAGAACACTGTGAAGAATGACAATGAGGCAAACAAAGGAGATAATACATGACAACACACATCAAAGTTGCTGGTGAACGCAGCAGGCCAGGCAGCATCTCTAGGAAGAGGTACAGTCGACGTTTCGGGCCGAGACCCTTCGTCAGGACTCGGCCCAAAATGTCAACTGTACCTCTCCCTAGAGATGCTGCCTGGCCTGCTGCGTTCACCAGCAACTTTGATGTGTGTTGCTTGAATTTCCAGCATCTGTAGAATTCCTCGTGTTTGCGAGGTAATACATGACAATAGGGTAAACATTTCCAAATGAGATACGGAATTTGTAATCCACCTGGCAGGTGTGAAAGTCATTATCAAATAACCCTGAATTCAGGGATTATGGATGTTAGGATAGTGAGGATAAGAAGGTATTTTGGATTTTAAAGTTATGCCGAATCCTTTGCAGAGGCCTGCATGTGAAATTCTTTAAAGTGCGCAGAGGACAATCCCAGGATGAAGCAAGATGAAGCCTTCTGCCTCTGCCAAGGAGATTTGATTGAATCATAGTTACACTGACAGCTACTGTACTCAAGCAACACACATCAAATTTGCTGGTGAACGCAGCAGGTCAAGCAGCATCTCTAGGAAGAGGTACAGTCGACGTTTTGGGTCGAAACCCTTCTGCAGAATTCCTCGTATTTAAGCTAGTGTACTCAAATATTTTCAGAGATGCAGAGAGCCTCAGCTTCTGGTAATGGGGATGTTTAGACCTTAGTCATCCAGAATCACACTTTGGACTTTGGCACAAGAATTCACTGTATAGCAAAGCAAGACTCCAGATAATGCTAACTCTGAGAGCATGGTAATGTACTCAGGTGTTAACTGCCTTTGCCCCAGGTGACAGACAGTACATTTCCTTATAGTGATGAGGAAGCCTTTATGAGCTAAGTAGAGCTACTAGGACTTGATGTTTCAATCCCTATGGTAAGTCGGCACTCTCAATGTTGGCAGTGGGTTTGGTGTGGTGACAAGGAGGGAGGGTAGGTACGTCATCGGGGTCATCAGGTGGGCACCCTCCTTCTTTGACGTTTCGTTGATAAGCCCACGATGTCTCCAGAGGGCTCAACGCTACTACCTGGCGTCCCAGATACACCCCCTCAGTTCCATACCCTCCTGTCTTCATCTTGCAGCCCAGTTGTTGTCTTTCCTTTTAATCCAAATCCAGTTGCTGCTTTCTTCTGCTGCATTTGACAAGGACAGAACATAAGAAGAGAAAAAATAAGAGCAGGAGGAGACCTCAAAGTCTGTTTTGCCATTCATCACATTCATAGCCAGAACAATTTTCATATATTGTCCCCATATCCCTTGGTTCCCTTAATAATAATACTGCCATTTAATACTTACAGAATGTAGTGTACTAATGATGGACTGCAGTGGATGCTCAGGATAGCTGATGGTTCAGCAAAGCCATGGGTTGTTTGGTGGTGAATGAGTTAAAGATTCCTCACTGTCTTTAGAGCTGCTGTAATAGAGGCACAGAGAGAATGCTCTTCAACAGCCCTGACTCCTGTCTTGTAAATGGCTGAAGGTCTTTGCCAATTCATTTGTTGATTGTGCAGCCTCTGATGTGCTCTTCAAGCCCTAGCATTTGAGCTCTTGGCCCAGGTCAGTTTCTGGACAATAGTGATCCCTGGGATGTTGTTGACGGGGAAGCAGACAACATCATGGGGAAATGTTTAAATTCTTCTTGCTGGAGATGTTCATTGGCAGTCGAGTCTGTGTGGTACAGTGGAAGCTTGCCACTTATCATTGCAACATTGGCCAAGATCTGCTGCATATGGGCACGAACTGCCTGCTGCCGTCAAGTGAATGAGGCAGAATGAACTTCCCTCTCTGTCAATGAAAACTCTCCATAAAGTCACAACGGCAGTGCAGAAATGTGGCATAAATCAATCCCCACATTGTGGAATGATCCAGGGATAAGTAGTTTTAGGCCACCAAGACCTCTCCTTTCACAGTGAAATGAACAATTGCTTTGAAAATTATAGTATCCAAATACAATGTTTAGCTGACAAGTAGAGATGGTAGCATTGTTGCAGCAAATTGTTACGCTATAACAGGACCCTCCTTCTCCCTTTCTCCTTTGACCTTCTCTGTATGGGTAGGATTGCATTTGACTTGTCCCGCCAGTGAAACTTAAACAAAAGTACTGTTACTTAACAAATAAATAGCAAATTACATCTCACCCAAGTGGAAAAAGGCAAGGGACATAGTAGTGACCCCATAGAAACCCAGTGGGCGCAGTCACTAAAACATCTGCCGACCATTATTCTTCACTTCCTATCTCTTCCCTATGGATCTCATCTGATTTTACTTTGCTGGCCAGTGTGCTATGTGGGACCTTATAAAAGGCTTGTATGCAAAGAAATTGAATTACATAAAGCTGTTTTCCTTTCGAGCGTCATGCAAATGATGTTTGCTTTCTTCTCCAGCGAAATGTATTAGAATGACGTTGCATGCAAACAAGTCTGTGTGCTTAGTATCCTGCTCTACTCGCTTTATACTTATGATTGTGAGGCCATATTTAAGTTTGCTGACATTGTTGGCCGAATCAAAGGTGGTGATGAATCAGCATGTAGGAGGGAGATGGAAAATATGGCTGAATGATGCCACAATGACAACCTCTCACTCAGCATCAAGAAATCAAAAAACTGATAATTGACTACAGGAGGAGGAAACCGGAGGTCCTGGAGCCAATCCTCATCAGGGGATCAGATGTGGAGATGGTCAGCAACTTTAAATTCCTTGTTGTTATCAATTGAGAGGATCCGTCCTTGGTCTAGCACTTAAGTGGAGGGACGGCGGCACCTTTACTTTCCTAGAAGTTTGCAAAGAGTTGGCATGTCATCTAAAACTTTGATAAACTTCAACAGATGTGTGATGGACAGAATATAGACTGATTGCATCAAGACCTGGTATGAAAGCACCAATGTCCTTGAACGGAAAAACCTGCATATAGTAGTGGATGCAGCCTCGTCCATCATCTTTTCAATGGGTGGCAATCTGTGCGAGAGTCATTCATTGGTGATGCAGCATGAGGTAGAGAGTGCTCGGGTGCTTTTCAGATTTTATCTCAGTGGGCAGCAATTAGCGTGTGCCAATAAAAAGAAAGGAGGTATAAAATGGAGTGGCCATTATTGGAGTGGGCATTGTTAGAGTGAACCAGCTTTGGCTCAACAGGCTTAGACGAGAAAAGGCTTAGGCAAGTATAGGTGGAGATTCGAAGTAAGCAAGTAAGGAAGATTTTAGAAAGAATTTTTTTCTCCAACAGTACATCGCTACTGTGCTGAGAATGGAGCCGGATATAAAGGTATATTCCTTGTGTGAAATATGGGAGGTTTGGGAGACCTCCAGTCTCTCTGTTTGATGCACCTCAACAAAGTGCATCGACCTGAAGCTCCTTAGAGACCATGTTAAGGAAATGGAGCTGCAGCTCAGTAACTTTCAGCTCATATAAGAGAATACGGAGGTGATAGGTAGGAGCTACAAGGAAATAGTCATCCCTAAGTTGTAGGGGGCAGGTCCCTGAGTGACTCTCAGATGAGGGAAAGGAAATATGCCGCCAGCGTAGAGCACCCCTGTTGCAGTTTCCCTCAATAATCAGTATACCACTTTGAACACTGTTGATGGGAGGACCTACCGGAGGAAGCTGCAGTGACCAGGTGGCACTGAGTCAGGCTATGTGGCTCGGAAAGGAAGTGGGTAGAAGCAGAGTGCAGTAGTGATAAGGGATTCCATAATTAGAGCAGCAGAAAGCAGATTTTGTGGACATATATAAAGGGCAATGTTGCAATAATCATGGGAGATTTCAATATGCAGGTAGATTGGAAAAATCTATTTTGCTGCTGGATCTCAAAAGAGGGAATTTGTCGAATACCTATAAGATGTTTTTTTTAGAGCAGCATGCAGCTGAGCCCACTAGAGGAACGGCAATTCTGACTGTATGTTATGTAATGACCCAGATTTGATTAGGGAGCTTAAAGTTAGGGAAACCTTAGCAAACAGTGATCATAATATGATAGAATTCACCTTGCAACCTGAGAAGGAGAAGCTAAAATATGATGTATCAGTATTACAGAGGAGTAAGGGGAATTACAGAGGCAACAGAGAAGAGCTGGCCAGAGTTGATTGGAAGGGGACACTAGCATAAATGACAACAGGACAGCAGCGGCTGGAGTTTCCAGAAAAAAATTCAGAAGGTTCAGGAAAGATACATCCCAAAGATGAAGCAACACGCATAAAAGTTGCTGATGAACGCAGCAGGCCAGGCAGCATATCTAGAAAGAGGTACAGTCGACGTTTTGGTCCGAGACACTTTGTCAGGACTAACTGAAAGAAGAGCTAGTAAGAGATTTGAAAGTGGGAGGGGAGGGGGAGATCCGAAATGATAGGAGAAGACAGGAGGGGGAGGGACGGAGACAAGAGCTGGACAGGTGATTGGCAAAATGAATATGACAGGATCATGGGACGGGAGGCCTAGGAAGAAAGAAAGGGGGAGGGGGGAAGCCCAGAGTATGGGCAAGGAGTATAGTCAGAGGGATGGAGGGAGAAAAAGAAGAGAGAGAAAAAAAATTATATATATAAAATAAATAATGGATGGGGTATGAAGGGGAGGTGGGACATTAACAGAAGTTAGAGAAGTCAATGTTCGTGCCATCAGGTTGGAGGCTACCCAGACGGAATATAAGGTGTTGTTCCTCCAAAATTAGTGTGGCTTCATCTTGACAGTAGAGGAGGCCATGGATAGCCATATCAGAATGAGAATGGGACATGGAATTAAAATGTGTGGCCACTGGGAGATCCTGCTTTCTCTGGCGGACAGAGTGTAGGTGTTCAGTGAAGCTGGGGTGATACACTGCGTCCGGTGCTCCCGATGTGGCCTTCTATATATTGGCGAGACCTGACGCAGACTGGGAGACCATTTCGTTGAACACCTATGCTCTGTCCAGCAGAGAAAGCAGGATCTCCCAGTGGCCACACATTTTAATTCCACGTCCCATTCCCATCCTGATATGTCTATCCACGGCCTCCTCTACTGTCAAGATGAAGCCACACTCAGGTTGGAGGAACAATACCTTATATTCCATCTGGGTAGCCTCCAACCTGACGGCACGAACATTGACTTCTCTAGCTTCCATTAATGCCTCACCTCCCCTTCGTTGTTATTTATATATATATATTTTCTTTCACTCTCTCTCCTTTTTCTCTCCTATCATTTTGGATCTCCCCCTCTCCCTCCCACTTTCAAATCTCTTACTAGCTCTTCCTTCAGTTAGTCCTGACGAAGGGTCTCAGCCCAAAACGTCGACTGTACCTCTTCCTGGAGATGCTGCCTGGCCTGCTGTGTTCACCAGCAACTTTTATGTGTGTTGCTTGAAATTCCAGCATCTGCAGATTTCCTCGTGTTTGTGTTCCCAAAGATGAAGTATTCTAAAGGGAGACTGGTGCAACCGTGGCCAACAAGGGAAGTCAAAGTCAGCATAAAAGCAAAATAGAGAACATATAGTATAGCAAAGATTAGTGGGAAATTAGAGCACTGGGAAGGTTTAAAAAACCAACGGAAGGCAACTAAAAAGCAATAAAGAGAGAAAAGAATAAATATGAAGGTAAGCGAGCCAATAATATAAAAGAAGATACCAAAAGTTTTTTTTCCAGATACATGAGGAGTACAAAAGAAATGAGAGTGGATATTGGATCACTGGAAAATGACACTTGAGAGATAGCATGGAAGGCAAAGAAATGGCAATGGAACTTATTAAGTATTTTGCATCCATTTTCACTGTGGAATGCATTAACAGAATGCCAGAAATGTAAGAGTGTCAAGGGGCAGAAATGAATGTCATTATTATTACTAAGGAGAGGGTGCTTGGGAAGCTGAGAAGTCTGAAGGTAGATAAGTCACCTGGACCAGATGGACTACACCCCAGGGTTCTAAAAGAGGTGGCAGAAGAGAAGGTCGAGGCATTAGTAATGATCTTTCAAGAATCACTAGATTCTGGAATGTTTCCTGTGGAGTGGAAAATTGCAAATGTCACTCCACCGTTTAAGAAATGAGGAACAGAACAGAAGAAAGGAAATTACAGGCCAGTTAGCCTGACTTCAGCGATTGGAAAGAAGTTGGAGTCTATTATTAAGGATGAGATCTCAGGGTACTTGGAGGCACATGATAAAATAGGCAGTCAGCATGGTTTTCTAAAGGAGAAATCTTGTCTCACAAATCTTCTGGAATTCTTTGAGGAGATAACAGGCACAATAGACAAAGAAGAGTCAGTAGATGTTGCTTTCTTGGATTTTCAGATGGCCTTTGACCAGATGAGACTGCTTAATAAAATAAGAGCCCATAGTACTATGTGAAAGGTACCATAATAGATAGAAAACTGTTTGACTGGCCGGAGGCAAAGAGCGGGAATAAAGGGGGCTTTTTCTGGCTGGCTGCCAGTGAATATTGGTGTGCTGCAGGGTTCAGTGTTGGAACCACTTCTTTTCACATTGTATATCAATGATTTTGATGAGGGAATTGATGACTTTGGGGCCCAGTTTGTAAATAATATGAAGATAGATGGAAAGCAGGCAGTGTTGAGGATGCAGGATGACTACAGAAGGACTCAGACAGATTGGGGGATTGGCAAAGAAGTAGCAGGTGGAATATAATGCAAGGAAGTGCATGGACATGCACTTTAGCAAAAGGAATAAAGGTATGGACCATTTTCTAAATGCGAAGAAAATTCAAAAATTCAGAGGTGCAAAGGGTCTTGAGAGTCCTTGTGTGTAGTTCTTCATTGATTCTATTGTGTTTCTTTGTATTTATTATGAATGCCACAAGCAAATGAATCTCAAGGTAGTATATTGTGACATACTGTATATGCACACTGATAATAAATTTACTTTGAATTTTTAACTTTGAACTTTGAACCACTTCAAAGTTTCACATCACTCCAGAAACTCAATTGGATACTACTGATTTGCGGCTCTTGCTGAGCCACTAAACTAATCAGAGCCATGTTTTGCATTGGTTGGATGCTGTGATCATTATTCTAATCATTTAGCATGAACTTGGCATGTTGCCTGTGTCAAGTCAAACAGGAGAGGGCTCAAGTATGTTTTTCCAGGGAAGGGACCCAATATAAAACCCAGGACACTTCAAAGCATCCCAGGGTAGAAATTAATCTTTAGTTGTATCCACTAAATATACAGTTTAGTGGTTTACGAGTGCTGAACACTGCTTTGCAACAAACTAATTTCCAGGGGTGGGCACCAACATGCATAAGATGTGAAATCACGCATTGCGTTCATCTGGCTGAGGAAAGATTTCTACTCCCTTCATTTCCTGTTTTCTATACAGAATACTCTATGTTAAAGTAGTGAAGGTCCAATCATATATGGAATTCAAGACAGATAGCACTAAATAGGATTTAGTGCAGAAATTGAATACATGACTATTACATTATCAGATTAAATGCACTCATTTCTTAAAAAACATCAAAACAGGGCAAAATATTGCAGAAAATACAGTTTATCATGATGGCTGTGAATTGTTCTCTGTTCAAAAATGAATTTGCTTATGAAATATATCAATTATTTTTAAGGTTAATGAGGGGGACCTTATGATTGCCAAAGTCCTGAAGTGGAAAAACAAAAACAATGCAACTCGCTGGCCCAAGCATCCGGTTACTCCCCACAGACAGAACAAAAGCTGCATTTGCCAAAACAAACACCACCTCACGGAATCCTGGGAACTGGCAAGAACTTCAACTTTTCCTAATGACATCCACAGCTGGACCATTGAGATAATGGAGTCATTAAATGCTCTGCTTTGCCAATAAAGCACTTCTGAATGACTCATTCCAGCAAAGGAAAAGGCTAACTGCCAGGGAAGTAAGAGAGGATGGCCTGATCTCAAACAATAGGATAAAAGATTAATGAGGGGACAAGTGAAGTTATTTACCCACATGAAGGTATACAAATGGAAATTAAAAATTTGAAATCTTAGGCTTGCTTAATGTAATATCACTTCAGTGATTGCATTTCCACAGCAGCATGCACTGTTTGCTCATCCACATTATAAATACGGTCATTTCCTGGACAGAAAGCTTTTTCAAGAATTTCCAATGTACATTTAAATTGAAGATTAAATCGATGCTTATGTTTCTGTTAAGAGTTGACCATCACCCTTAGCTCCTTTCCTCCTCCTTCCCACAGCAGCCCACTGAGAGGCAAGATTTTCTTCAAAACCCATCCCTGGGTCAACAGAAGCAGGGAAAGATTTGTGGATCTTGTTAAGATTATCCTTTAAAACTCCACTGAATAATTGGGGGAAGATTGCGAAGGGAAGTGAAAGGGGAGGAGAAGAGGAGGGGAGCAATCTCGACTTTGAGCGAAGGGAGTATGCCAGTTCTTTGATCTGTGGCCCCTGAACTTAATGATATTTTGCACTAAACTTTATTTTATTCTGTTTGAGTTTCCACAGTGAATGCATCCCATTTATTGATCTCATTCATCAGTTACTGTAAGTGATTATTAATAGCCTTTAGTCACCCGCTGAAGATGGTGTACATTCAATACTTAGGTTAAAATATCAGCTAAAGCTATAAATGTCAAAGGTCCCTCATGGTAAAACAAAGATTCCTTGCAAGTACGGTTTTGGGTGATTATAAAGAAATTCTAGACATTAATGGCAATTGTGAACTCTGCCAGCAGTAAATGAAATCAAAATACACAGATCTACTAGATTTCATGTTGTTGGCCAGTAACACTTACAAGTGGCAGTAGTTTTTACATCAGCCTGGTTCCATATGGAAAGTAGTGCTTTTGGTGTTAATGCTTCTTTTGATGGTTTTAATGATATGCTATATTTTCTGACTTGGGTTTACGACATAAGCAGTAAATGCCTACTGTTGTTACACTAAAAAATAACTGAACTAATTAAGGGGAGAGGCCCATCAACTAAGGAAAGTATGCTGAGTTCTGACACTTCAAAGACCTTATAATACCCACATAATAAGTTGCTTTTACTCTCTTTATTTTTGCTTGCACTGAAGTCTGGCCAATATATTTTGATGGATTAAAAAGCAATGCTAATGATTTTTATGAACAACTCTGGCTTGTGAATCCTTTGCAATGGCCCCATTTTCTTTACTAGCTTATTTGAAAGGAATATTGTGTCTGCTTTTGCTGCTACGACAATATTGTGCAAATAAATTCAGACTTTCAGGTGGCAAATGGATATTTCCACGCAAATATATCAATGACAGCAGGGCCAAGGAGCAACAACATACATTGGAGAATATCCTTTAAACTGATTGCAGTTCAGCAGGCACATATGTACAATATTTTATATTCCAATCTGCATGTGATATCAACAGCGGTGGAGGGGAAAGCTGGAATGAAGTAGGAGAGAAGTCATCCAGTATTGGAGGTAGATGCATAATTTACCTTATCCAAAATGTATATACAGTATAATACTTTCCAAAGTAGCCTCCATTACAACCTCTTTTCCTCTTTTTGCACTGCACTACTTATTTAATTTAACATTTTTAACTATATGTACCGTATATACTTCTTACTGTGTCTACAGTTTTTATTGTTGTGTATTGCCGGGTACTGTTGCTGCTTAACAAAACTTTCATGACATACGCCAGTGATATTAAGCCTGATTCTGATCTTTTGAATTAAAAGTGTTAAGAATATAAGGAAACATTCATGTATTTATTGATATACAGCGCAGAATCAGCTGGTCTAGCCCTTCCAGCCATGCCGCTCAGCAATCCCTCAATTTAATCCGAACCTAATCATGGGACAATTTACACTGACCAATTAACATGTCTTTGGAATGTGGGAGGAAACCGGGGCGCCTGGAAGAAACCCACGCAGTCCTGGGGAGAATGTATAAAATCCTTTCAGGCAGTGGCGGGAATCGAACCCGTATCACTGGCAGTGTAAAGCATTGTGCTAACCACTACTCCACCATGCCGCCCCAAGGAACAGAGGAAATGACTGTCACTCTCATCCAACCAACTGCTTTCAATGAAAGAAAATTCTCCAGATGTTGTGTCCTATTGGCACTTTAAACATCTGTTTGCTGGATCTGAAACTCCTCCATCCAGTGAAAAACATATAAGCAGTGTGGAGTCGCTGAGTTTCACATCCTTCTCAAAGTAAGTGTTCATAATCAGGCACCTTAAACTTTGCCCAGAAATCCATAATGAGTCTTACTAATGTGTTCCGCAAATCACATTGAACTGGAATTAATAACAAATTATTTACTCTTCTTCGCCTGGTAGGAAAAGAAGTATCTCTTCTGCTGGGATTTGCGATTAGATCACTTTAAAGCAGAACCACTACCTGTGCAAAGAGAATTCCAGTTTTCAAAGCTCCCTGCACAGATGCTACATTACAAAGACTCTGACCACGTTCTCTACAGCCAGCACTATGTAAGCACCAAGGAACACCTAGGTACCATTATTATCCTGCAGCCTGGAAAACTCAGGGAATTAAAAAAGATATTTACAGGATAAAATTACAACACTGGGGATTCTAACTTATTACTGGGCAAACAGCATTAACAGTGTTAATATCATCATGAAGGATGAAAAGCAAAAATAAAACTGGATGATGGTGATCTAAAATTTTAAAAAATGGAAATTCTTGAAAAACTCAGCTAGTTAAACAGCATCTGTGGAGGGAGAAGAAGTTCTATAACATTAACTCTATTTTCTCTCTCCACAATGCTGCCTGACCTGTTGAGTATTTGCATCAGTGAAGTCCTCAGTGATTTTACACACCTCCAAGCAGTTGGTTACAGAATAGAACTTGAAACTTATTCTACATGCATTGCTCATTTGCCCTTAATGAAGATGAGGAAGCCAGAAATGAAGCTTATGACCTTTTGCCTTATTTTCTTTGCAGCAGCTGGTACAAGGATCAGAATGCCAAGATGAGTCTATCAGCTGAAAAAAAATTTAGTTTTGGCATTCTGAAGACCAGATGAAAACTGGTTTAATTAATACCAGCACTTGGCAGACAAGAAATACCTGTCATGGAGCTATTGAGAACAATGTGATCTTTACTATCATCATTAATAGTAAATGGTATATATACTGTATGAATGCGTGGCATAGGTTATTTAAGAACAAATCTCATGGAGTAGAATGAAGGCATACAGCCAAACTGGAACAGAAAAAGAGTTAATATTTGCATTGGAACATAAAATATATGGACAAATTGAAAATCAGATTTTCAATTTGACTACCTTAAATATAATCACTGATATTACATGTTTTGGGTTTAAGAGAAACAGTGAGAAAGACTCTGACAAAAGAATAAATTTGATTCCTTCTTTATGGAAGCAAGACACCTCTGTTTAATATTAACAAGATTAAAATAACTAAATGTAAATAACATCATTTCCCAGGCCTGAATTGCTTCACTCATAATTTTTATATAAAGCATGCCGAAGTCAACTTTGGATCTCTTAATTCATTAGATCTATCATTGCTGAGTTACTGTTGACCATATGAAAATAAATATAGCTTTCATTCTTGACAATTGCATCAATTGTAAGTTATTTTGTTTACATGCTCTATATAACTGTAAACAGACATATGGCTTTGTCAAGAAATCTGGAAAAAAATGGAAAAACTGGCCATGTGGAAAATAAACATCTTATTTCAGCCAGTTATCCTAAGTCTATATTTGAACTTGGATATGCAGATGCACCATACAAATCCCTAAGATTCACAAATACACTGACAGGATCAACAACCTCACTGAGAGCCAAGTTACTCTGAAAGCCACAGAATTCATCAAACATGAATTAAAATATCCTTCTTAACTTACAAGAGGGGGAAAAAATCAGCTGTTCCTAGTCTTTGTATATTAGTAGAACAGGTAGCAGTGCAAATTCCATGCTCGTTCATTCTTGATTACTGAGAAACCATTTCTCTGGCAGGGGATTTAGAACCGAGGGACACAGACTCAAGATTAGTGGTTGGTCATTTGGGACAGGGATGAGGAAAATTTTCTTTTCTCAAAGGGTGTAAGTCTTTAAAATTTTCTCCTTCATTGGGGTATGGGTCCTTGCTTTTTCAGTACATTCAAACAGAGGTGAATAGATTTGTGGACTCAAAGAGAATCAAAGGTTTTATGGCTGGACAGGAAGTGGACTTGATTGTCAGAAACCTGAAGCTATCTGGAACTAATATGTAACTAACTCCTGATCTCCTTTCTTTTTATAATATGTTTCTTCCCACAATTAAATTAATAACTAAACAACAGCAGAGCAAGTTACCATCTTAACTATGTTTAAACCTGTAATTCAAATCATGATCACTTATTTAATTATTATTCTTCTCAACTTTTATTGGAAGGCTCAACATTTATTCCCCATCCTCGATTGTTGTTGAAAGAAGTTCTTTATAAAATGATTCTCCCATTGATGCCCTAAAAGCTGGAGTTCCAGGAACGTGACATAGCGGCCATGAAGGAATGCCAATATGCATACTATGCAGACGTCTTAGGCACGTACAGTATATATAGCTAGGGTGGTTAAGACTTTTGCATAGTACTGCATTTGTCAATGCAAAGTGGAGAGTGAGTTTGTAAATCTTGCGGTAGCAAAGGATGGATTTGCAAGGATAGAGCTCCATGGGAGGGGTGTGAGACAGGTGGCTGAGAAAGAGTGCCAAGGGTGGGGAGGGGTGGGGCATGGGTGCAGACACACCCATTCCTGAAATAGCAAACAAGGTAACTTAATTCCAAACAATTGATTTATTGATCATTGCAGAATATCCCTCTGGTGTTTTCCATTCCCTCCCCTCTCTCTTCCTGTAGTCCCAGACATGATTCCCCTCTCCCTGCCCCCTTCCCACTCTCAGTCCACAACAGAGACCCATATCAGATTCAAGTTTATCATCACCCACATGTATTATGAAATTTGTGGGGTTATTTGTGGCAGCAATACAGTGCAAGACATAATTACTACAGTATTGAGTATGTGTTCGGCACCCTAGCTCTGTATATAAATGTGTCTAAGACTTTTATACAATACTGTACATCCAAGACAGATTGGCGGATAGTTTGATGATAATGACCCTTTGTCCTTCTTGGTGGTTAATACTGTGGTTTTCAGAGTTGTTGCCAAATAATTTGCTGCGAGTGGTTGCAGTGCATCTTGTAGCTGGAGCGCAATGCTGCCTTGAAAGAGGTTAAGGTCCAGGATAGTAAATACTGTCATTCAAGCAGACATCTATGACATCTTGTCAAACTATTTAAGGGATTCAGTGTTTCTTATTCAATCATTGAAAAGCAAGACCAAAATAGGCCATTTGGCCCATTGTTGTGCTGGCAAAAAGAAATTATTCAGGATAATCTCCTTTACTGATCCGTGGTCTATAATCTTGGAGATTATGGCATAACAAGTGTTTATCCAAGTTAAGTAAACCCCACCACCTCTGTTGGGTGAAAAACAAATATCTCAATTACAGTTAAATATGGTGTCCCTGGTTTTGTTTACTGTGCTTCAGCTAACAAAGAAAATTAAGCTGTTCACCTTACTTACCTACTAACCTGCTATCTTCATTGATCTAAATTTTAAACTATTATTTACAGGTTCATTCAAGATGCACTGCTGCAAGTCACACAACTTCTTCAGCAACTTCCTTAGGAGCTGTGGAGATTCGCTTGACGTCTAAAACTTTGACAAGCTTCTATAGATGTGTGGTGGACAGTATGTTGACTGGCTGCATCACCACTTGATATGGAAGCACCAATGTCCTTGAATGGAATATCCTTCAAAAAGTAGTAGATGTGGCCCAGTCCATCGTGGGTAAAACCCTCCCCTCCATTGATTACATCCACATGGACCGTTGTCACAGGAATGCAGCATCCATCGTCGGAGACCCCCAACACCCAGGACATGTTCTATTCTCGCTGCTGCCATCAGGAAGAAGGTAAAGGAGCCTCAGGACTCATAGCACAAGGATTAGAAACAGTTATTACCCTCAGCTATCTGGACCTTGGACCAAAGGGGATAAGTTCACTCAATTTCACCTGCCCCATCATTGAAATGTTTCCACAACCTATGGACTAACTTTCAAATGACTCTTCATCTCATGTTCTCAATATTTAATGCTTATTTATTAATAATAATAATAATAATTATTATTATTACTTCTCTGTTTTTGTATTTGCTCAGTTTGTTGTCTTTTGCATGCTGGTTGAACACCCAAGTTGGCAGGGTCTATTATAGCTATTATTCTATTTTGGATTTATTGAGTATGCCCGCAAGAAATTAATCTCAGGATTGTATATGGTCGCATGTATGTACTTTGATAATACATTTATTTTGAAATTCGAACAACTCTGAAAACCACAATGTTAACCACTAAGAAGAACAAGGGGCCATTATCACCTTATAATTATTCACCAGATTATATGCCAGTCTATGTTGGGTATATATTGCTGTTACTTCATGGCTGCTAAATCAATACAATAAAGGAAAAATATACCAGGACTTTTGAGTATATGTTTTAGATTTTATATTTCTATATTTCTTTTTTATTGTGTTGCTTTGTTGTTTTCTTTTTACATATATATTACCGTACTCACTGCATGAACTGCATTTAACACTGTTCTGTCCACTAGTGTGGTCCATTGATGCTCACTCATAATACATCATTCTTCTTGTTATCAACCACACAAATATTGTATTGTTTCGAAAGTCTCCATTTAAATATAAATTGTTAAAACATACCACAAAACTCATAAAAATAGAGAAACTCATACAGAAACCCTTGGAACGCCACTGCAAAAAATCCTTTCATTCACAAAAACCTGCAACAACAATTATTTACTTATTACTGTACATGTTATTTAGTCATTTGGATTTATGCCTGTTCTCAGCAGATCAATCCCACTCCGTTTGTTCTTCAATGTATTTTCTCTCATACCTCATCAACTTTCCTTTGATTCTTTTGTAACTTACCTACATTGCAGATAATATACAGAAACGAATTAGCTTACTTTTTTATCAATAGGATCCCTTCTGAATTTCGCCTGAAGTCTTTTTGAACTTAACAGCACTCGACATGAATCCCAGAAGGTTGTACACTTCCACCACCTCATCAAGACTTTTGTTAAAATCCAATGAGCTGCCTTCAACAACCCTCCTTGTTTCCTCCCTAGAAAAAAAGTAAAAAAAATCTATTATGGACAGTTACAACATCATCAGTTCACTTCTCGTCATTACCAAAATAATCTTAATGACAATGCAACCAATGAGGACCTACTAATCAATAACCTGTTGACTGATGCTCTGCTTGGCTTCAGTTCTCTACTTCATTCCAATCTTGGACCAAAGAGCTGACTTCCAGAGTTGACTGAGCCGATACAGCAGTCGGCTGAGTGTGATATTCGGGCACCTTGATAAAACTGAAGGCGATGGGCTCCAATGGGAAATCACTCCAACAACTGGAAACTTACATCAGACAGAGGAGAATGTTTGTCTTTGTTGGGAATCAATCATCTGAACCTCAGGACAGAACTGAAGAGACTCCAAAGGGCAATATGCTAGATCCTATTATCAGGTTAGACATGGAAATGTTTCCCCATGTTTAATTCAATTA